>NW_011332990.1:59952-72622 GCF_000735185.1 Notothenia coriiceps
ACACAAAATAAATAATAAATTGCATGGTTCATGACATTCTATTTAAATCACGGAAGTGATGCGCCTCCGTCTTTTCCACATTCCCTTTGCTGGGGAGACGGCGGCGACACTCCGCCCGCCGCTCCCCACGTAAGTAGGCCTATCGTGTAACATAGTTTAAATGTGTGTTTAAATAATTGTGGACTCACAAGCGTGCACTTATGGTCGCGCTACAGAAAGGAAGGGGAAAAAGTGGACGTTTTAGTGATGATTTAACCTGATTCATTGATGAACGGAAGAGGTGTGTGTGTGTGTGTGTGTGTGTGTGTGTGTGTGTGTGTGTGTGTGTGTGTGTGTGTGTGTGTGTGTGTGGCTGTCAGTGGCGGAGTCAGTCACTCTGTGATCCGCTCCATCACACAAACAATTGGATAATAATAATGTACATAACCTTTAAAACTTTTCTGTTTCAAACATTTTTTATGCACCATCGACCTACTCGATAAAGCGTCTGTATGATTGAAATCTCCCTGCGACCTTAACCTAAATTGTAGTTCACGTCTTCAAAATCTGAGCTGTCATATAGAAAGTAACTCTGTTTTTCACCTGTGCCTACTTCATTATTTTTTTGCCTAAATAAACTTGTATTGCCTGCAACGATGGAATCTACTGGTCCAGGTTCTGAAAATCATCAAATAACCAGTACACAAACATACAACACACACACGCTATTCTGACATGGACAGAAAGGCAGACCTCTGAACGAGGCGCAGCTGCATTCCTCTGGTTACATATAAATGTTTGCACATGCTGTTAGTGTGTGCGACCAAACTCAAATTCACACACACTGGTCTGGCACAGATAGGGAAGTTCGGGGACTTTAGTGAAGGTACATATAACGACGAGACGCCGTTACTGCTATTTATTAAATGGCATTAATTATACAAGTGTTCACCCCTCATCTTGTCTGTTGTTTCCGGTCGTCTCTGTGTTCCCTCCTGCTGATTATCCGATTGTGTTCACCTGGTGCCCTGTGTTTGCTCCTCCCCTCACCTGTGTTTAATTGCTCCCCCTCACCCGTGTCTTGTCTGTGTATTTAAGTGCTGTTTCTTGTTGGGCTGGAAGTGTGTGTGAGATCCTTGTGGCTGCAGGATATGAGGAAGGAGAACAGCATGATTGAGGCTGTGAACTTTGTACACATATTTGAATAAATGCCCACGTCGGGTTATATTTTTGGACATTCTGCCTCTGTCTCCTTGCTTGGTCTTGGCCGCTCAACGGTCAGCTTCACAGTACACATACACCTCTCCACACACACACACTTGAAACTATTGGAGGATGTGGTTCCTAATCAGTTTTAACCCGATCCACTTGCACATGCTGCACACGAGCAGAATGTAAACAACCAGTATATATACAGGTGATATTAATTAAGGCGTAAACATTTTATGCATCTATTAACACCGGCGCTCTCTGAGGACACAGCTGTCTTTGAGCCTCTGACAAACTGGCTCATTTGCCAGCCTCTGTCTTCTCCTTGTTCTCACCAACTAAACCATCTGCTCCCCTGAGAGCACCAACGAAAGACTGACAGAGAAATATACACACACATACGTCATTCTGGAAATTGGGGTTCATATCATCACCACCAGCTTTTAAGTTTCCTACCACATGACCTCATCCTGAAGAGTTTTATTATTTACCTTGAGTCAAAGTTGTCCCTGAAGGTTGCCAAAAGTCTTTAACACCCGGGTTTATTAAACCTTTTCATAATCAATTCCATTTTGGAAATGTGTAGATGACTCTGCAGATGTTTTGGGAGAAAAAAAAAAAAGTTTCCCCCCAACGACATGTGATGTTTCTGTGATTACCAAATGGGGCCACAGCTGTCAACTCCACGAATGAAATATTAATATTTACAAAGTTTCAACTCTTTGGGCGTCAAGGGTCGGTTCACCAAAAGTAAAAAATGTTCTGACTCATGTCTAGTGATGTGTGGGATGTAGATCCACACAGATCTGGAGTTTGTATTTGTCTGAGAAGATTGGGTCATTTGGATTATAGATGTCCATTACAGATTTCCTTTTTTTCTTTCATAATTCTTGCCTCATCCTGTACGGCGGCCGTCAGGGGCAAGCAACCCAAAACAATTACATTAAGAGAAATGCACTGCTTTTTTCTTGTAATGTAAGCTTCTTTGGCCATTGTAGCTCATTTGCCCCTGTCGGTAATTGTAATTCTGCTGAGGAATATTATGTGATGTGAATGTCAATGGTCTTTTCGAAGGCCTATAATTAACTCTTAATCTTCATTTCCCTGTATCGAAAATGTTCTGCTGCTGGAATTTTAGTTCAGTTCAATAAGATATTT
Organism: Notothenia coriiceps; assembly: GCF_000735185.1. Classification (NCBI taxonomy): domain Eukaryota; kingdom Metazoa; phylum Chordata; class Actinopteri; order Perciformes; family Nototheniidae; genus Notothenia; species Notothenia coriiceps. Next base: position 62,299 of record NW_011332990.1, read on the forward strand.
TATGGATGATTCACTCAATTATGAATTACAGTACATTTAAAAAGTCATCAACTTTTTTACACTGACCTTCATCTTTTGGAAAAACCCCATCCCTCCCCTTGAACAGTTTTTTGTGCTGAAGAAGCATTCCCTCTGAAAATAGTGGATTGCGTGTTTTGTGGTGTTCACAGTAATAAAAACCTTAACGATCAGCAACATCTCCTTCCAGAAACATGGTCCCTTGTGAGATAATCCACTGTTAGAGGAGACAGAGAGCTCATACAAATACATCTTAATCCTGGACACGTCAAACACATTGCTTTATTAATACATTAAATATTCTGAACATGCTGAAATGTCGGGGTCAGTACTTTCTTTTTACACATGTAAAGACTACAGGGTTTACTCTGTGGCTCTACATTGACTGAATGTGATGGCATGTCTGTTTCTGTGAAGCAGCCCATATATCAGCATTGTGACCACACAGCCTCCAGTGGTGCGACAGGGCACAGCTGAGAGTCCACTGCCAACAGTAACAACGGCCTCCTTCAGTGCCACGTACTCTCCAGCAGCGCCGCACCTGTCGCCGTGTGTGTGTGTGTGTGTGTGTGTGTGTGTGTGTGTGTGTGTGTGTGTGTGTGTGTGTGTGTGTGTGTGTGTGTGTGTGTGTGTGTGTGAGAGAGAGTGTGAGAGTGTGTGAAACATGTAACTGAAAAGACATGTGGTGCTCATACACATTCCTTCCTCCCCCCCCCCCACCTCTGCAGCCACCGACCCGGGGTCCTCGGAGAGAGATGGGGAGGGATGGGAGGGCGAATGAGGAGAAGTGTAGGAGGCTGAAGTATGTTTTATGGATGACTGTTTGCTATCTGCTTTTCTGGGCGTAGGTTCCATACAAGCTTAAATACAGGCTTTACATGCAATTTATACTGATTTTATAAGAGGACATGTTTATCTATGAGAATAAAGAAAGAAAAATGTGATATGAAGATGTTTAAAAACACATATGTAAACCTACTGTATTTAAGGAGACACTGTTTGAGGCTCTATTTAGATGTACTGTATTACTTTAGTAATAGTACTATATGCTACTTTTAATGTGGTAGGATAATAAGTTATTTTCTAGAAAAATATAGTATGAGGGCAATACTGTGGCGCTGATCTTGTAGATGTATCAAATATCGCGAGAACATGACACTCGTATACAGGATGGTGCCGCGGATGTAAACAACAACGCGATGTTAACAACAATGCTATCCGAGCTCCTTAAAACAAAGCTGTCTATGCAGTCTGATGGTCTATTTGACATGATTTTTGTATTCTTGAAGTAATTATACCGGTTTTGACGAACAGAAATATTGTTTTTCTGCATTTTGGTATGAGGGTGCACGCCGAAAGTAAGAGGGCCCAGCGTCCCTGTTACCCGGTTTAGACAAAACCCTAAAAACAAATAATAATTAAAGCACAACATGTAAATAATGGTCACTGTGACTCTACTATTTTATATTATATAATTAGAATATTAAGTTGGATTTTACAATTGTACTTTTTTTTCCCAGCTATTTTGCATAGGTAGTGAAATAATAAATATATATATTACTGAGATGTAGTGTAGTAAGAGTAGTAAGAGTAGAAAGAGTAGAAAAACTCCTCCAACCTCAAATGTGTGTACAATAACATTTATTAAATGTACTTTGTTGCTTTCCAGCGCCCTGGGGAACAGCTGGCTGTGATGCTGCCTGAGAGGGTAATCAGAGAAAATAACAGGTTACGATAATTACAGATATATTTCTTAAACCTTTAACATCCAATCTCCTTTAATTTCTCTTTTAGTAGCTTCAAAGTTCATCTTATTCGATCTGTCTGACACCTGATTTACTGCTTCATGAAAGTGTATTTGAGGATCACTTCTTCCATCTTTTTATGAGGTATGTAATTAAACTACATTTATAATACTGACAGTCGTATCGTTTGAACTATCTGCAGATTCCCTTGATAAAACTCATCCAAGGCTGTGCTACTGACCCTGGAAAAACCTGACACTGGCTGTCTCCCATCCTCTCACACTCTCCCACCGGGGGCCCAACGTGCCCCGGGACTTAATGTCAAATTCCACATTGCTGAGCTACCTGGCTGCACTATTATTGGACTGCATGCCTGACAGGCCTGCAGCCGAGGAGACAAACAGAGACTGTGAGGCTGATGTGCCGGAGACAGGCAGGAGGACAGGAAGCTTCTCCACGGGGACGAGACAGACAGTATCACACAAAGAAACTGATATAAGGAGAATATATAGATGAAAAAGAGATAAACAGACAAACAAAAGCGAAAAAATAATAAGGCACAAACTGATTGCCAAAGTATTGGATATTTTACTTAATAAAACCAAATGTACTTGTTAAAAGTAGTGATACCACAGTGAACAGTTACTCCTGCATTCAAACATTTAGGAAAGTTTATCAAAATTGAAGGAAAAGTAGAAGTTTAGAAATATCCCAATACCAAAAGTACTCATTCTGCTTCTTCACCGCAGACGTTTGCACAATAATTCAATAGGCATAATTTACGTGAGTCTCACAGCAGTAAAGTTTGAACTCCTGTGGTAGGTGAGATATTTCTAAACAGACGATCATTAAGAATTAAGCTGACCAAAATCATTTAACAAGGAAAGTATTTTCATAAAAGCCCCATTTGTGCACTTCAAAATTGTGTTTTCTCTGGACACATATTTTATTTCCCTGTGCTTCAGAGGTCCAGAAAAACAAAAAATTGGAGATGCTTTTCAGGAGGACTGGAAGATAATCTGCTGCCAGAGGAGCATGAGATCACCCCTGATCATAATAACCGCACATTACAGCCAGACGCTGTTGTGTTTGGAGGAATACAATGCTCTCCTTTCCGCAGGGCAGCCTCTTCTCACAGAGAAGCTCATATATTTGTAACCTCCTCTCAGCGTTCAGGCGCCCTCAGGCCTCCTCTCCCTCCTCTTCCTCCTCCTCCCAGGTCAAGAATCCAGTATATGCAAGACGAGGATAAACGTTTTTGTGGGAGGGAGGGTCCGATGGTTTGTCAGAGAGGTCGGCTGAGGAGGAGAGGAGGGGCGGATATACGTCCAAACACAACACGAGCTCTGCTGTGGACGTTTGATTTCAGCTGATGGGGTGTTAAACACAAAGATCTCCATGTGATTAACAGCCAGAACTCCTCTCCTCCTCATCCTCCTCTTCCTGATCCTCCTTCTCTTCTTCTTTCATTTCCCTTTCTTTCTCCTTTCTCATGTATGTTCCTCTTCTCTCCTCTACTCTTCTCTCCTTTCCTATGCTTTTATTTTCTACCCTTTTCTTTATATTTCCTCCCCATCGTCCCCCTCTTCTTCTATTTAATATATATATATATATATATATATATATATATGCCGTTAATAACTGTGTAATATACACCTGGCTGCTAAATCCTAGGAACTGTTACAGGATGTGTATTTTGAAAATTATGTAACTTTTTTATTTTTTTATTATATTTTGTATTATATCATAACTTAGTACTTTAATGCATGTAACGTAACATGTGTAACATTAAGCTGTCTGTGGCTCTTTTTCTGCTGTAAGTAACCATGTACATTTCCCCTCTGTGGGACTAATAAAGGTATTCTGATTCTGATTTACTTTGATTTCCTCTCCTCTTCTTCCTCACGCAACAGTACACTAATATATTCTTTTCCCATCTTTCCATTATTTCCCCTTGTTTTCTCCTCCTCTCTTCTTATCCCCTCTACTCTTCCTTCTCATCATTTCATTTCCTTTTACCTCTTTATCCTCCACTTCTCCTTAATGTCCTTTTTTGCCTAATTCCTCCCCCTCCCCCTGTCTTTCCTTCCTCCTCATCTCTTCCTCTCCTCTCTTTCCATTAGCCTCCACTTCTCTGTGTGCCTTGTCTCTTAACCGTTGTTATCTCCTCTATACCTTCCTATAGTATTTACTTCCACCTCTCCCCTCTTTCATTTCCTTTTATTTGATCATCTTTCTCTTTCTGTCCTTCCTGTATCCTTTTTCCATCTCCTCTTCCCTATTTTCCTTTTCTGTCTTCTTCCTCCTCTTCCTCTTTTGCTCTGTGATCCAACAGCATTACAAGTCTCATGTATCTCCTTTACTGTGGTGCAGAATCTTTAGTCGTAACTATTACAACTGCATATCTTTACATTTCTTGGGTTGTAACTCAGCTAATGTTTAAGAGCAACAACAACAACAAACAGGAACTTTGGGACCAGTTACTGGATGTACGGGTTCAGTGATTTTGGATTGATTATGGGGAAATGATTTGTGTTGAGATGGACAGAAACGCTCCCACCGCCTGCAGCTAGCAAATGGAAATCATTATGCGTGATTGGAGGGTTTGGCTACCGGGATAAAAAGCCTGAAGTCTCTGTGACTGACACTGAAGATTATAAAAAGCCTCTCCATATCAACGTAGATCTCTGTTAAGTTGCAGTATTGTGTTTGGCAGGCTTTTATCTGTCTTTATCCTAAATGCAACGGTGCCTGATTCCCATCATGCAGACGGCCTACATGCTAGAGTCTGATAAGGTCTGAAAACAAGATGATCTCAGACCTGTTGTTTCCCTCTTGTGCTTTCCATGCAGCCCTGCTCCTGACCTATACTTTCTCTCCTTCTCCACCATCAACCTAATCTCGGTTTCCTCTCGCTCCTCATCTCCCCCCCCCCCACTCTCTTTGCTTTGATGTTCCTTGTCAGCATCACTCCTCCCTGTCCAACCCCAAACCCCCTCCTCCCAGACACCAGATTACAGGGCGCTGGAGGGAAGTAGCCACACAAAACAATCATTTTTCCATTGTTGTCAATACATGAAAAGTCAGATTCATGTGTTTAAAGGGTTGGTTCACCCAAATTACAAGAACATACCCGTGCAGATGGCTGTGGTTTGCATCTTGGACATTTCTGCCGCCACCCGAACACATCTCTTTCCAACGTCCTGTTTACTCTCTGTCTTCTCGGAGAAACAGCTCCTTCAGATGGATTGATAAATAATATGGATGATTGGAGCCGGTAGTCTAGCTTCGAACAGAGAGTCAAGGTCGAAAGGTCACACAGGGTGAGATTCAGTAGCTTCATTCAGACTGGGACAGGAAATGAAGCAGAGGAAAGTTTACTCACTGGAGTGTGTCTGTGTTTTCTTATTGTCGCTGAGTTGTATTGATGAATTGAGACAGCGGTCATTTGTCATTCAAGGAATTAAAAGATTGTTAGGGTGGATAAAACACATATACAAAATCATTTACACACAAGGGACTTAGGAAAGGATACGTTTGGGTATTTGTATGTTTAAAGAACTGTTGTTTAGCTTTTGTTTTGTAAACCCAAGATTGTATTTGTGGTAAATGATACCGCATTTTGAAGATGTATGTCTTCTAACTATAAAACTAAAGACACGCTGGGAAAGTATTGAAAGATGGATTATTACATTGTTGGTTTGTTCTATAAAACAGGACTTATGACATTTCACAAGTTCAAATGGTTTATTTTTCTAGACAGAAACTTTAAACAACTTCAAATTAAGTTGAAGTGATATAAGTTTAGTAGTAGCCTACTGATCTGCAATGAAAGAGGCTTGAAACGAATTGTGTTTGAGTTTCCTAAAAGAGCTGCAAAAGGGGCTGAATAAACTGTCCCCAACATGCAGGTGCATCACTAACATTTTTTTTTACTAAAATCAAACAGGCTATTTTTTTACAAAACGCAGAAAACGTCACTAGAAAAGACAAGTTAAAACCAGGTAAAAGGGATGAAATCCAAACATTTTTACATATATTCATGGTGAACTGGAAGCTAAATGCATTAAACTTTACAAAGGAAATATTTTCAGTGATGTTAAAAGTCCTAAAGTGTTTTCGTCATTTAGCTTCCCCTGTAGGATGTTTTGTTAATTAAATTCCACAGAAACCCTTGTTCTACAAATCCCCTAGTAATAATGCTTAGACTCGTAAAAGAACAAGTGAGATTTCTTAAGCCTCTAGACTGCTACCATGGAGCCTTATCCCCCCCGAAATCCCCCTAAAATCTCCTTATCTTGAACAAGCCCCCGTACTACCATGTCTACATGGTCCACTCTACCCCGACACCCTAATCTTGACCCCGGCCTGATCCAGCCCCCCCTCCCTGAGGCTGTTTCAGAATAACGAATGCACCGCCATCCTGAAACCCAGCATGCTGCTGGGCCGTGACGGATGTGCACATCACAGCCGCAGTTTACAAAAGCCTCCGTGAATGAAGTGCCGCCACCCCAGATCCTGTCAGCTGAGTCCCCGCGCTGCAGCTCTAAGCGCTGCACGCAGAGGGGCTCCATGCTAGCAACAACTCTTAAAACCTGATAGTAGAGATGGTGGAAAGCCTCATCCATAAATGTCAAACTCCTACTCTCCCTCATAGGCCCCAACGCTAACACCAAAAGCAACCATGGAGGATTTTTGTTCACTCAAGCACTTTATAGGGGTCTTACAGGCGAAAGCTCCAGTGTGAAATTGAAGATGAATTGTCGTCAGTGAAGAATGTGAAGCAACGAGGTGGAGAGAGTGATTGCTTATTTTGTTTGTGCAATAAAATTCTTTTTTTTTCTCCACACTCTCTCTTTCTGTAATGCCGTTTGTTCATTCCTCCAGCAACAGGCCGTTAAACTGTAAATCAAACAGGAATCCTGAAGCAGTGAGACGTATCCCTCAAACAACAAAGCCCCCATCAATAACCCCTCACCTCTGCACGAACTGGCAGAATATTACATTGACTATCTATTTCATCCCATTCCTAACTCTCCGCTACCCAGAGTGCTGCACCCGGACGGTAACCTGAGCTTTGCCATGATATTGCAACTCCCTGGACAGGAGTTGTGTTTGCGTAGCTGTGCATGTATGCATGTGTGCGTGTGTGCGTGTGTGTGTGTGTGTATAGAGTAGGAAGTGGTGGATTGAGGAACAGCGTCAGAGCCTAAACTCCAAGATCAGCCACCTGTGTGTTATCAAGGGCAGCCTGATAATCCTCCCTGCCCTGTATCTGCCCTCTTTGCCTACACACACACACACACACACACACACACACACACACACACACACACACACACACACACACACACACACACACACACACACACACACACACACACACACACTTTTGAATGTGCTAGAATGTTTATGTAAATGCATGCAATCACCATTTTTTAATCTAGCCTGGACTCCCCTTTTCCCCCTTTGCTTTTCCTTTGCCAATATACAGACTCATACAAACACACACTCACACACATTCTCGCATATCATTAAACACACAGATGTTTATGTGCAAACAACATTTTTTTATCTCACCTTTACTCCCTTTTTTTCCTTTTCCCGTTACACACACACACACACACACACACACACACACACACACACACGACACACACACACACCAAAAACACTCTGGCGTACATGCCGTTTGATCTCATGTCACTGCTGTACTGCTCAACACACTCCTGGAGAACATATCACTCTAACTCAAACAAACTTCAGATGATGAAACGTGATTATCTTTGCAGTCGGTCTGCTTCGGTGATCTATTTCTATTGCAGGGAGTTATTATCAAACCCAATCAAAATATTTCTCATGTGTGAATTTGAAGTTCAGAAACATCGACCTCCTTCAGGCAGCAGAGAAAATAAACACACTTCACTTCTGATGAGGGGGAATTTCTCCAAACGCATAATTCAAACGTATAGAAAAAGCTTGGGAGCAGGTGAAGATGCAAATCCAGAAAATATGAGCCCCGGCTGTAAGACTATAATTTCCTCATCAAGAAGAAAGTCATACTGTCACAAGAGCTGCATCAGTCCAAACCACATCTCAACAGGTAATTAGACATCAGCCGTTCCCTCTTTAACCAAACCTACAGCAGGGTCTTTTCTGAGCCCGAACACGCAGGAGCCAACATGTAAACCGCGCGCTGCACCCACAAACCACCTCCACAATTAATTTGAAATGTTTCACTTGCTCCCACCGACCTGTTTTTGCAATTTACTCATGCAAACCTTTCCAAAGGGGGAACTCCATTGCCGAAACATAGGTAAACCTATCCAACAAGGGAGCCCATTCTTTTGAAGGATCACTACATTTCGGGTGTAATTTAATTCCCGCATGCCTCCTGTCCCGTATCACGGCTGCGTGTCTCCGAGGTACAACACCACAGTAAATAATGGCCGGGGGCTCCACCTCTACTTGCCAGGCTGTTATTTCTTTACAGTGGAGAAATCATAAAGGGACTGCAGTCATAAATATACATTCGTCCAACAGGTCTATAAAGACTCCAGAGATGAGAATTATGGCCGTGCAGAGGCGTCTGTATAAATTGAATACCATAAAGCCTGGATATAGGATGCCTATTCTTATAGTGAGGTATATCACTGCTCAGTGGGATGGCTGCAACAATCAAGCAGAGAGAAGCGTTGGAGAAAACAGCTTTAGGGGACAAAGCAGAGGACACACTTTACTTGCAGGCAATCGTAAAAAGAGATTAAGTGGAGCGGGGCTTTGGGATATAATTGAAAGAGCAGTAACTCTTGGCATCTATGATAAATGCTCATGAGTCAGTTGCTTTAGAATCGATTTTTAGATACACTTGTAATCTAGTTGGATTCGTTTTTATAGCTTAAATTCACCCTATTGTGTTGTTTTGTTTTGTGTTTTAATGTTTTTACAATCTGAACACTGTTGATTGAAACAAACTGCACACAAACCTTTCAACAGAGAAAACACAGAGGAAGAAGAACTGAAGATCTTGAAAGTTACAAACATTTTAGATTCAGGCAGCTTTTCAAAACCAGACAATGAATGGACAAGAGTACGAGACTAAAGCCAAGCAGTCATGTGAGGCTGTACTTAGGCACTACATGTTGCTTTGAGTTGAATGCTAACATGCTGATGTTTAGAAGGAAGCTTTAATATTTACAATGTACACTATCTTAGTTTAGCCTGCTAGCATGCCAACATTTGCTAGTACAGCACAGCTAATGCTAATGGTATGTCATACATTTAGCAGACAACCAAAGTAGTGTGCATTCTCCGGGGAACATAAATCTTAAAAGGGGACCTATCATGCAAAATGCACTTTTGCACTTCTTTTATACATGAATATGTGTCCCCGGTGTGTCAGGGAACTCACCAAGTGACAGAAAACACAACCCTCTCTCTTTTCCTCCATACCCAAATCTCTAAAAATGGGGCTGCAACAGAGTTGATTATTATTTGAATTTTTCTGACGTCAGAAAAGGAGTGCTCCGCCTATNTCTTTTATACATGAATATGTGTCCCCGGTGTGTCAGGGAACTCACCAAGTGACAGAAAACACAACCCTCTCTCTTTTCCTCCATACCCAAATCTCTAAAAACGGGGCTGCAACGGATCTGATACAGACAGATTTGAAATATTTCTGATGTCAGAAACGAGGAGCTCCGCCTATATGGCCAACTCTCCACCTATCAGGGGAATGAGAGGTTGGGCCATGGCCGGCCATAGAGTGGCGAAGTCCCTCCCCTTCCGTCAATTTAAAAGATAATTTTGCAAGTCAAAAAAAAAAAATGTGTCGTAAAACTGTGAAGTAACACATTGTTTGTGTGAAACGCTGAATGAACTACATCTCCGGTCTAGCAGAACAACACACGTCACCAAGATGACCGTCACTACTGTCTTGTCAACAAAAGGATTGACTACCCTCACTATCACCACAACGAAACACGTCCAGAAGAATGTCATGCAAAGCTTCCTGCCTGCCTTCCTTCCTTTGATTCTCTCTGAACTGCCTGGTCTTTTTAATGTTTAATGTCAACCATTTGTGCAGATAGCGTGAAGTAGAAAAGATTGCAGATGCTAATATAGCGTTAGCATCACAAATGGTTGACATTAAACATTAAAAAGACCAGGCAGTTCAGAGAGAANATTTTCAGAAAAACAATAACTATAATTTAGATCAGGGGTGGGGAACCTCCGGGCCGTATACGGACCGCGAGACCATTTGGCCTGTTTTTCCTGGCCAATGTCAGGGTCCTTGAACACAACGCGAGCCTAACGTATCATCACGTGGTATATGTCTCGTCTGACAGGGGTGTTATAGAGTGGCGAAGTCACGCCCATCTACTTCCGGTCCATGGGACCTTATTTCGGAAAGATTATGTATTGAAGTCAATGAAGAGAGAAAACTTATCTTTCGATCCCGTTTGAATTGTGCCACGAATTACACATATGATGTTTGTAAATCTTAAAAAATAATTTCCATGTCAACAAAGTCACAGTTTTTCGTAAAACTGTTGAAATAT
>NW_011332990.1:72652-102017 GCF_000735185.1 Notothenia coriiceps
CATATTTTGTGAATCCTTTGAAGAGAACTGTCATACCGGTGTGATCATTCTATAATACACCATTTAAGCCCGGGGGAGGAATGCTAATGCTAACGCTACATTAGCGTCTGCGACCTTTTGTACTTCATNAGATGGGCGTGACTTCGCCACTCTATTGCCGCTCGAAAGCGCTGGAGACGCTGTAGTACATATGCCAGGCCTGTAAGTGGCGCTGTAGTCTGCCACAAAAGCAGCGAAGAAGACTTCCCTTGCATGGTTGCCATGGTTGCCCTTCTGTTTATTCTCCGCTGTGGCTCTTTTTCTCCCTCCCCGAGGCAAGCGTTTGCGCCTCCTGCTGTAATTCATTGCAATCCCTCCCTCGCTGTATATCTCTCCGGTTAGTCCACCAGCAGATGACAAACACCCACCTCTCCGCCTCTTCCAAGGAACGAGGGGACCGTGAGGAAGAGTTTCAGTTAGATTTTTTTTCGCCGGTCAACATGTCCGTTAAAGTTTAAATCTTCCGGACAAAATTAGAAAAGTGCCGGAAAAGGTCTTCTTTGTTATTTATTGAGCTTTAAAACAAATGAATAACGACTCTATATAATCATATAAGAATAAAACACGGAGGACGGAGATCTCTTTTTCTCCCCCTCTTCTGAGAGCCCAGCAGCTGATCTCAAAGCACGCTCCCCTCTCCTGCAGGCGGGCGTGGTCAGATGCAGCTAATTTGCATTAAAGCTACGTCACAGAATCAGCCCCTGCAAAAACAGGGCTGGAAAGAGCAAATAGAGAGAAATTAGGCATGGCTAAAATGCAGGATCTGTTTGGTATTTTGGAAAAAAACTATATTTATATACTTTATATAGGTATGGCCCTACAATATATTGTTCAAATATAGCATGATAGGTCCACTTTAAGTTATCCATGCAAAAGCTGTAGAATTATTTCAGTGTCCAAGTTTCTGGACCAACAGAACAGTTTTGCATCAATGGACCAATGGTGTTTAAATATCCTTCCTCTATCTATTAATATTGTAAACATAGACAATGAATATATGTCCCAATGTCCTTCTTGAATTAATGTACAGAGGATAAACATTGGAATTGAATCATTTTGAGAAAACTGTTATTTGTTGTAGACGTGACATTGCTCACTTGTGATTTTCTGATTTGTGAAAGTCCTGCTTTTTTGGTCTTAGTTCCACCTCACATCTTCAGGGCCCTCCCTGGTAAACTGACTCCACTTCCCCTCTTCAGGAGCAAAACCAGGAATGAAATCTATCGTTTCCAGATCAGTGGAGGAGGGAGAGTGGAGGAATAGCGTGACCTTCTTTGATCCCCTGTGAAGGTCTTCCTCACCCCACCCCCCCACACCTCTGCCTGCCTCCCCCTCCTCTCACGTGTATGTTCTGCCCTGCCAAGCACATGTCCGCAGGTATGAAATTAGAGAGAAAGACATTCAGGGATGTTGCCTGCACACAATGTCTCCTCTGGTCTCACCTGCCTGTCCTCCTCCTTGCCTCAACTTATCTCTCCATCCTTATCAGCTCTCGCCACATCTGTCAGCATCCATATCTCAAACTAAATGACAGACCGGAGTGGCACAAAAAGGAGGCAATGATGATTACAATCAAACAAGAGGATCTACAATTCAGAGGTGCTTAAAACCAAACACACGCGCCGTCTATCCACTTTTGTGCAAATTAAAGGGATATCTATCTTCTCTACTGAAAACCAGGCAGTCGTTCATGCTTAACAAAACATGTCCTTTAGTTCCTAATCACCTGCTGTGCTTGAAGAAAATATTGAGGATGCAGAGGCTTTGTTTTGCAGGCTCACTCAAACATTAAACTGAAGAAATACTTCTGGTAGTAGCTGAAAGAGGAAAAATGTATCAGTGGGATCTGGACTGATTGCTTCAAAAAATGTCAAAGTTAATATCCAGATAAAGCCCTGCCAGTGTTTAGATAACTCTAAACATACAGTATCAAGGATTATTTATCAAAATTGACAGTGCTGATTTTAAGGCTAAAAATGAAAACCACATTTTGGCCCATGACTGGGAACATCCACGTTACACAGGATATTCAATTTGGAATTGATGTGAGTAAAATACATGCTTGTCCACTACTGTAAATAATTTAACCCTGATTGGTTTGGGACTTTTTTTTTTTATATCAAACTTCCCATGACTGTCTTTCAGCTTCATTCACATCATCATAACCTCCATGAAACCATAAAGAAAAAGAGAATTCATAGGGTCTCTCTGTGCCTGTGTAATACCATGAAAAAAAGTCACAAAATGTGACCTCTTAGTGCTGTAAGAGCTGGAACATACTTTCAGACCCTTGAGGTTAAGTATTTGTGTTTTCCAGAGGCGCGGCTTAAAACTAAAGGGACAAAGAGTATTTGCAGTCATGTCGGTTGAGTCAGGGATCTCATTTAAGTCCCTTCTTAAGATTTTTATTAGAGATTATTTCCTGATTAACTTGAGTTTTAACTTCCTGTGAACTGTCCTGCTGATTTACTTTTGGAAAACGCAGCCTTTTGTACACTTAATTAGTTGTAATGTGGATTTTAAAAAGCTCTACAGTATGGATACAGATTGATATTGTAAACAGTGTCCAACATGGTCACCACAATACACCTGCGTATCAATGGATTTGTACATCAGAATTAGAAACAACCTGAGCTACAAAATATCAACAACTTAATTTACACTCATTTAAAGTCACGACAGCCCTATGCAGAAAAAACAACAAGAAACAATGTAAGGGAAACAGGCCTAAGCTGTCCAATGATTTTGAATCCTCCGTAAATGTCATTCCCAAACAAGAAAAAACGACATTGTGATCATTAAGAGCGGATGTTTTTTTTTGCAATTAACAAATCTGTTTTATAATGAAGCCTGCTGTAGTCCACTTACTGCTGCTGGGTTGGGATGACCAATGTGACCTGCATGTGTAAAAGTCAATTATATCCTTTTTAAATAAAAGTAACTTTAATTGTAAACAAACACTTATTTTAAGGCAAACTTTGATCTTTAACCAAACCAAGTAATTGTATTCAAATGTATAACGTCGTTAACCATGTTTTTAAAAGGGTGGTCTTATCAGGGAGACAATATCTTTACCTCAAAACGTAATTTAAGTGTATTTAATGGGAACACTATTTGGTAGGAGACAGGGTTTACCTTTACAAATACATTTTGGATTGAAACATAATTTTAAGTGCAGCTTTAATGAAACACCATCCCATCACTGATGTCAATGAACACGGATGATTCAGGGACAGAAAACGCTGCCTGGAGCTTCCCATCAGACCACCATCGTCGGTAGTGAAACTGCCCACGGAGGTGCTATCTGTGGTCGGGATCAGCTCTCACCTCAACCGGCCTCCTCATGTCTCCCTCTAATCTCCCATACTGGGACTAGCAGCTCCCTGCAGAAACCTCCAGAGGAATGTGACAAGTCATGAGACCGCCACCGCTGCATCCCGCCCTCCTGCTCTGCTCCCCCCCTCCGTCATGCACACACTGTGCAACACTGCTATAAACCGGAGGATATGAGACACAATAGAAGCTGACCCGGGTCACTTGAAATACTCGAGGTGTGTTTGATTTACCACACAAGGTACGATGGCACTGCAATAAAACCGGAAAACCTGTGTGCCAGGCAAGATAAATCAAGAAAAACCTCACATGTACCGCTTTAAATCGAAACACATGTCCTAGGCAGGAATGTGCCTATTTTTAATATTCAAAAATGTGCTACAAACATTACATAATGATCTGCTATTTCATTGGAGGTGATGATTACTTGCTACATCTCTCATAAATCATCAGCAGCAGTGGGTGGCTGGTGTCAATGTCTCAAGTTAGGCCATAAAAAGGTCCCGCTCTGCCTGTGGATTTAATCCAACATGACTTTTGCATGTCAGGATCCCATTTGCAGCACAGGACGAAATCTCTTCTGCCGGCTGAGGTCGAGTAAAATAATATGTGGGCAGATTTGGAAATGGAACTGATACGGATCCAAATGGCAGAGGACCGCAGCAACAGCACTGGGCGCTAATGTGTGTGTGTTTGTGCATGTGTCCGAGGAGGGATGTGTGTGTTTGTTCAAGTGTTTCCTTTATATGTGTCCGCACATTCCCTGTAGCAGGAGATCCATCATCTGGCTCATATTACAAAGCAGTGGGGATGCTCGGTCAAATCCGGCTGACGGATGAAAAGAAGACCTAAGATGGCAGCTATGTCAATAACAGGCACGGTCTGTGCAGACATCTGCCAGCCTCAAACCCATCACCCTCTCACCCCATTAGCTCCGTTTTGTACGCGATACCAACCAGATGTGACTCCTGCCCACATCTCTCACAGCCCTGACCCCTCACCTTCATCGGGGTCCAATTTTAATTCACTTATTTAGTCAGGTTATTTTAAAATAAGACCGCCATTTAGCTGTTAATAGATGGGAATATTTAGTTACTCATCCTTTAAACAAAATGTTCTCCCCTCCAAACAAGCCCCTAAAATAGCAGCAGTGAGTGGTGGGTACAGTCTCGCCATAATTCAATTACTTTTGCTGAAATTCCTTCTGTACATTACAGCTTGGACGCGCTTCATGAAAAGTGTTTGCGCAGAACTCCACTTAATTTTCAATGTTTTGGTGGGCTGGATGATGACATTGTAAAGTGTGCGCGCAAAGAAAGTATAAATCAAGAAAACCCCACATCACATAAATTGAAACACATGTTCAATGCAGGCAGGGGCTCATTTAAACGTTAAACTAACAAGAAACACTTGTATCCAGTTACAGAACGCGGCAAACATGATAATGTATCTCAGCTTTTTCTTAATGCAACTTGAGATATGATGATTATATTTTAAAGAACATCAACCTGGGACGCTCTGCAGAGAAAGTTTAGACTAGGGGTGGTCATGGTAGCACATTCTTCAACAAGAGGAGGACTTTGCTTTCTATAATCTGTCGTCCAACTGGAAGATACGAGAAGTTAAACCGGAGATATGTCACATACCATGATATGATCCGACTCTTAAGAAGTAAAGATAGCGATAGAGCGGGTGATGTGTTAAGTTTCCACCTCCCCATCCTCTCTACACAGTCATTACATGCTGCTATGGATTTACTCCTGTAGCAAATGGGACACTGAGCGGAAAGCGCTAATTTTAGGACATACAGCAGTAACAAGGCCAAAGGTTTTTGGGTTTCAAAGAGTTTTGATTCCATCTGAGGCCACACATAGGCTACTTCACGCATTACCCTATTCAGATCAAGGCTTTTGATAAAATAATTGAATGCAGCATATTACTCATTTCAGAAAGTGTTGATTAAATGCACAGTATCTCATTTCTGCCACTAAGAGTCCCTCAATCAAGACAATAGCAAAAGATGGACTTTGGTGATGTCGTGAAGTAGCGGGAAATCATGGGAGTTATTATTCTTATTGTTAAAAAAACACCATTGTCAAAAACCGAACTAAGTTGCATCAGGTGTTCCTAAATTTAGACAAAATAATTTTGCACCATTATAACTTAAGAAACATCAGGGTTGCGGAAGACTTCTGGCCAAGCTCAGTGTGCACCGAACGAGGTGAGTATGAGAAAGTGGAGACATCTTTAGTCATGTTTGGTTACCTGACATATAGTAGAATATACAGTATCCTCTCTCTATTCAAGGTTGTCTGAGTAGTAAAGTTAGGCTGCTACAAGCCAAGTTATATCAAGCAGCTAGATGCTAACTTTGTCTGCTTTTGTATCTCTTAAGCTTTAAATGGCTTTTAATGAGGTTGAGGAGTGCAGCTCAGACAAACCAAAACAATGGCTCAAAATCTCTTTTTGTCCCTCAAGGATTGTGACCACAAGCAAACAAGTGTATATATTCCTTGTATAAATGAAGTATTGATATTATAGAATATCTTATCCGTGCCCCAACATCTTGGCACGTGGAGAGGGGTTTCGATCTAACAGTAGTTCATGTTAAATCAAGATTGTGTTGACATGAGAACCGAGCAAAACCATTTTGTTAGTTTCCTTAATGAAGATGGAAACTTTACAGAATTGGAGTGACAGTGGAGCAGTTTGGGCAACCTGCAGTCTGGGAATAAATGTGCTTGTGGCTGATTATCATCTGTTAGTAATCAGTGCTTCTGAATATTTGCTCATTTTCCCCCCCTGAGCTTGAATATTTGCCAGAGACGCTCCATCTGGATCACACTGTCAGTGTCAGGAGACACTTTGCTCCAACTTGCAGACACTTGAGCAGCCTATCTGTGTCTCAGCTGCCAGAACTCCTCTTTGAATCAGTGTTTGTGGTATGAGAGTGTGAACTGTCCTGTACTTAAAGATCTCCTATCATGCTATTATTCGGCATGGGTCTCAGATATATTAAGATGTATAAAAAACATGTCTATGATGTGTTTTGCTCAAAATACTAAACAGATCATGCATTTCAGACATAAAAAAAATAGGAATAGGAAAAAAAGAGAAGGGGGAGCTTATGCTGAGTATCTGATCAGGAGAATTCTACCCAGATACAGCTAAATGCTGCTGTGATTAAACGCCATATCATCTTCAAAACCACATTAAGGTTCATTTCTGAAACAGTATGGAGCTCAAATGCTTTCTCTCTCTTGCGGGTTTACCACAAGGTGAGTTCCTTTTTATATCTAGATTTTTTATAAATAATCTCTCCAGTACAGGTTGGCTCTGAGTGTTAGCGATGCTTGCTAATGTCAACAACGACCATATTACCTCCAAAACAAATCGCGCTTTGTTTCTGATAGCGACGTTTCTGATAGGCCGGTGGGTCTAAAGCCAGCCCACATTTCTGATATTACGTCATATCGGCAGCAAATCTGGATCAGTTCCGTTGTATCCCCGTTTTTAGAGATTTGGGTACGGAGGAAAAGAGAGAGGGTTTTATTTTCTGACACTTTGTGAGTTCCCTGACACACAGGGGACACATATTTCTGTATAAAAGACATAAAAGAGTGCATTTTGCATGAGACCTTTAAGTCTGAATGCATGCATGTTTGGTCCTCTTTTTGTACATACGCGTACGTCGATAAGCTCTGAGGAATTCAGTCAGCTCGATCGACTGTGACCTCTCAATGTGAAGACAGATCAGTGTGCGAACCAACACTTTCCCAGCTGCTCCACATGCCAACCTCTGGAGCTCCACTGGTGGATATTTGTGTGAGCGATTGTTTGGCAAAGCACCACAGAAGCACACAGAAAAACTGTCACAAACAAGCTCCTTGTCAGCAGTTGAACGACTAAAAGCTTTATTATCATCTCACTCTCCTTCAGTAGAAATACTTCGGTAAAGACTTTCATTGGGGGATTTTGGTGGCAAAACACTTGAAATGTAGACAGAATTATCTTGCTGATTCTAGCTTTTGTGTCTCTTCGATTTTTACAAAATTCTTCCCTTAAAGTTATAAATTGAGTCCTGCACTCTAAGCTAATAATAATTAAAAAAAAGTCGAAAGGTTGTGCTCCAGTATCTAAAATTTCACAAATAATGTTCAACTCTGAGATGAGAAGAGTTCAACAATTGATCGTATGTAAGGTTGTTTTTAGTAATTATTTAGTAATTATAGAGCTCTTCATTAAATCCAAAAACACAGCAACATGTTTTCCCAACAGCACATACAGTAAACAGAAATTCAGGTTTCGAACAACCTCTCTTTTTAAATTATAGTTATTTTAATCCCGGTTTTATTGTTTGTTACTCCCACGATCTGGCATCGAAATTACTAAAGAAGAAACACAATAATTCAGAGGATCAGACAGGTTTTGTAAAAAGCCCTAAGGTTACCTATTTTAAGATGTCAATCATACTTAAGCAAGCTCTCGAAAACAATGCTTGGCTATTCGGCAACTTAGCTCAACAAGTGGCCATGATTGAAACTGCAGGTCACACTAAACACGCCGGTCCAAAAAGACTATATTCCATACACAATAATTACCCAAAAAAACTGGTGTAAAGAATATTTTGTTTCGGAGCATCACAAAGAATGTAATTTGAGTTTTTGTCATGTTGCCATGCAATCCAATAAACGTCTCAAAGAGTCATATCAGTCATTTATTTGTACGCATTTCATTCAAGAGTAGAGTCGACAATAAAGTGACCAGCTCATCCAGAGGTAAGGGTTTAAAAATGTTTTATTCCTATGATGCTAGCCTGAGCAAAATGATCCTTTAAAGGACAGATGTGAAACTGAAGTATACACCAAACAGTGACTGGATGCAGAACCTACGTATACTACTGGCAGACAGGATAGCATTCCTCCTCTCTCCGCACTGTAACGTGTTTAGACATCTGCAGACTCAAACACTGTGCCTATCTCTTCATCAGCACATTGAGAAAACATCAAAACATCACAGTATCTCAGACCTCACCTGCTCACACCACCCAGCACGGTAAACAAAGTCCATGAATGTGATTAAGCTCTGGCTGACAGCCGGACCAGGACACCAGTGAAACTCTGGTTACGTTTTCTTCTTTATGGACAAAGGGCAGGGAAGAATAATGTGCAAATGATGTGGGTCTCTTTCTTTTCTGGTGGTGTGTTTGGAGTTATGCATCTCGTAGATAAGAGGCAGGGATGTGAATGTGTGATGATTAAAGAGAAGGATCCTATCTGCAGAAAGGCTGTGAGTCGGGAAGACTGGCTCACATCCTGTTGGATAACCTAAGACCCTGACACACACACAGCACCAGTGCACCACCATCCAACATCAGGGAAAGTATAAATCAAGTTGTTCTGTATGATTTCTTTTTAGGACTATAAGAAAAGAGCAGTAGAGAGAACAGAACATATCTGATGAGAATGAAGGAGGAATAAAGACTGGCTTGTTATAACCCCTCAAAAACCCTTATGCCGTAATTATGCTGCCTTGGAAGTTCTGCTTGATTGAACTCAGCTTGCTTTTGGTACCTCGTCCTTTCGTCTATTTCCCACTACATACGTCATTTACATATATACAGAATTGATTGAATTGAATTAAAAAATAACTTTAATCAGTCCTTTTCATTTGCTCAAAGAAAAAGACAGAGTTGGCATAAGTACTGAGAACCTCCACATTAAGAAGCAACCCCTCAGGTCTGCTACACATGAAATTATATGGTTCTGTAAGTTACTTATTTGTATACTCTTTGTAAAATGTTTAAATAAAAATCTTCTTTCAGAATCCAACAATATGCTAGAGAAAAGGGGGCTTATATAGCGGTCTGGTTAGCATAATATAAGTCATAATTGACCCAGAAATATTAGAAAGGATCCACCAGAACATACTCAAGAAAAGGATGTGTGAAGGTAGACGTCTATCTGCGGTCAGACTTTCAGTTTAATATAAGCCGCAGTGAAAGTATAACATTCTGAAAGTCTCTTCTGTACTGTCTTCAGTTTTCTCTCTTTGGTTCAGAACAAAAAAAGAGACGTATCTGTTAGATGCAAGTGGACTTTCAGCCCTACTGGGGGCGCTGTCAGCACGTAGAGTGACCAGAACCTCGATCCAAACCACCAGACCACAACATGACCAGCATGAATAAACCCAGTCTAAAGTTCTGTGTGAATATGCAGCCCATGTATGTATATGCAGTTATTCAAGTGTGTGTGTTTGCGTGTGTACGTGTGTTGATGTGCAGGATATATGCCCAAGCAAACACGCGCCACACACATGGCCCACCGTGGGTGATAGCTCATGCTTAGTGGAGGAGTATTAGTTACAGGATTGAGAAATTATTTGATTATAAAATAGCCTTCACAGTGTGATCTTAGGCAACTCATGCCAGCTCCTGGCAATATGTGCCAGCAGGCTGAGCCCAGTGTGTGTGTGTGTGTGTGTGTGTGTGTGTGTGTGTGTGTGTGTGTGTGTGTGTGTGTGTGCAACGGGAAAAGGAAAAAAAGGGAGTAAAGGTGAGATTAAAAAATGGTGTTTGCATGTACATACATAAACATCTAAGTGTGTTTAATGATATGCGAGAATGTGTGTGAGTGTGTGTGTTTGTATGAGTCTGTATATTGGCAAAGGAAAAGCAAAGGGGGAAAAGGGGAGTCCAGGCTAGATTAAAAAATGGTGATTGCATGCATTTACATAANTGTAGTCTTTCTAGTTGCGTATTTTTCATAGTCTTATATTTCAACAGTTGTACGACAAACTTTGACTATTTTGGCATGGAAATGATTTTTTAAGATTGACAAACATCATATGTGTAATCCATGGCACAATTCAAACAGGATCGAAAGATAAGTTTTCTCTCTTCATTGACTTCAATACATAATCTTTCCGAAATAAGGTCCCATGGACCGGAAGTAGATGGGCGTGACTTCGCCACTCTATTGCCGCTCGAAAGCGCTGGAGACGCTGTAGTACATATGCCAGGCCTGTAAGTGGCGCTGGAGTCTGCCACAAAAGCAGCGAAGAAGACTTCCCGCGAATGGTTGCCATGGTTGCCCTTCTGTTTATTCCTTGCTGTGGCTCTTTTTCTCCCTCCCCGAGGCAAGCGTTTGCGCCTCCTGCTTTAAAACAAATTAATAATGACTCTATATAATCATATGTAAGGGATAATGTGCAGCGGCGCTGTCATTATGGGGAAAAGAACACCGACAGCGGAGGGATCTAGATCGGCATGAAGGTGTTATTTTTCCCATAATGACCAAGTCACTGCACATTATCCTGCTTATTACATGGCCACATTCTCAACAAAGTAACGATATGACTCCCAATATTAATTGAAATGCTTTTTTGGGAGTCATATCGTTACTTTGTTGAGAATGTGGCCATGTAATAAGCAGGATAATGTGCAGTGACTTGGTCATTATGGGANAAGCAACAACATATGGTCTCTCATAGGTTTCTCTCAACTGATCAGCTTACTCAACCAATTCACAAAACACCATACACAACCACACCACCTCATCTCATCCATCCATATCTACTTAAAGGGACAGCGATACTCAATCTCACTCTGCATGAACACACAATAAAAATAACATAAGCATGTAGTGCTCCTGAGAGAAATCACAGAACGAAAAAAGAGCAGATCGTCCTTATTATATATGCACCGTTTAAACCAATTATTTAAATGTGTTTGTTTAATTCGCATCATGTTGAGTTGCGCTCTGACAGAGGTCCACACACTGCTTCCCTCTGCCTTGATAGATGTCTCCGATCGTTGGCACGGCTGGATAACAATTATTTTTTTCAAAATGCTCAGCCCTTCAGGTACGGGGAGACGCTGCGAGTTGGCCAGTTAGGAACTGTTTGGCAAGGGTTGTAACGGATGTTACACTAGGCCAGGGGTCGCAAACCTTTTTGATATTAAGTGCCATTTAAAAAAATAATTGTTACTCAGCGTGCCAACGAATCGAGAATTATCAAGCACGGAAGCAGTGTGTGGACCTGTCAGCGCAACTCACATGATGCCGATTTAACAAACCACATATAAATAATTGAGTTTAAACGGGCAATAAATAATAAGGACGGATCGTCCGTTCTGTGATTCTCCAGAGCACACATGCTATGATATTAGGGTCATCGCAGAGTGAGAATGAGATCGCTTGTCCCTTAAAGAGAGAGAAGAGAGGAGAGGATGTGGCTTGCGATGTGTGTTTGTGGATGGGAGAGCGACAGTGAAGAGAACCTATGGGAGAGAACGTGTGTATGTTTCTGGAAGTGGAAACGAGGAAGCAGAAAAAACAGAGGTCTGTGATGTATCTTGGTGAAACAGAAGAACAGCTTAATAAATGCAACGGCCTCCCAAGAAGAGCTCGCTGCTCTCCTAAAGTGGGTTATTGAACCCTGAAGGCTTATTGCTTCTGACCCTCCTCGACACGTCTGGGAGCCGACAGGAAGTTCAACACACAGATGCCAGGCGCGCCCCTTTGTAGCACAAATTTTTTTTTTTCTTTAAATTTATTTAGATGAGAGATGAGGCAGATCGCCACTGGGCTTTCAACTAAATACACAGCCACGCAAAACTGCGGCATTTGTACAGCTCCTTATGGGTACTGCAATTAGTGAGAGTGCTTTCCTCCGTGGTGAAACGATCAGCACTGATGTACACCACGGAGGAAAGCGGCAGAATATGTCAGCCCGTGGGATAAAGAGAGCGGGGCTTGCGTTGCGTGCATGGCTTTCCTTCTGCAAGGTAACCGGGGAGACGGCGCTCTGGCGGCGGTCTCCGTTTCGAAGGATCTCGAAAATACTAATTTAAATATTTTTGCACACTTATTCCACTTATTCCTAGTGTGCCACTGGTTACGGTGCCGCGTGCCAATGCTGGCACGCGTGCCAGGGGTTGCCGACCCCTGCATTAGGCTATTCATAAAAGTCCTACACTCTAGTTTTAAGTTGTCATTGAGCACAATTATCAGTTCATGATTTCAATTTTTCGAACACTTTGGATTATGACTTTATACCTGCATACATTAGTTAACCATGCTTTGTTCTTAGTGCTTATTAGTCATTTTAAACATGCTCAAGATCGAAATTGAGATTGTGAGCATTGCAATTACACAGGCTAAACATCAGCGTGTTAGCATGAAGTTAACTTAGCGCTTAGCTCTGTTGCAGTGACTCAAGCTTCTCTTCAGACTCTTGATTCAAACACCAACTGAACACAAGACGTTATGAAAAGCCTTTTTTAATACACAGAAAAAAATCACTTCTTTATAAATGGCAAACTAACTAAAATATTAAACCAAAAATCGTTCTCTTATCAAAAAATACAGTATAAATGGTTAAAATAAATATTCAGTTGATTTGTTTCGATTGAGTGCTGATAGAAAAGCAGAATAATAAACAAGCTTGACAGAAGATAGAGATAAAGCAACATTTCACACCACAGTGGCATTAGATCAATGATGATGGCAGCTATTAGAGGGCTGATTACACTTTTTCCAGCTTTTTTCTTCTCTCCAGCATTCTGAGAGAACAATGTCCATGTATAGAGTTAATTATATTGCATCTCAGATGAAAATAAGCTCTCGTGAAAAGTCTGCTGCAAGGTCCATGGCTTCTGGAAATAACTGATCCACACTTCAACACTGTGATCTTGCTTTGTATAATAAAAAGGATGACAAGGAAACTGCATTTACAGAAATATGCAAAACAAATAATGAATCTGTAAAGTGAGAACATCTGATCAATATACAAAAGGAGGACGGTATAAAAGTATATAATACATACTGAAATGATGGCACTTGTATACATTTTTGGTTTATATACAGATTAGTTTTAGGTAGAAATGCAGCGTTAAGACTCATTAAAGTGAATCTACAGGCAGCATCTGAAGGCCAGATATAAAAAATGATTAATCTCTCCTGAGTGTCTCATGATTTCTTTTGACAATCACACATGTTAGTCATCATCATATGGAGGAAGAGTGAAGGAAAGCTGCCAGAAAACAATTTCATCAATGACTTCAGCTGTGTAGCAGGCTTGATTGTTAAACAATGTCTCTAATAAACACAAAACCTGCTGCACAGCACAGATCCCAGTACCAGTAACACCAGCTGTACCAGTCTCCCTGTCCCACTGGTGGCTAACTGGACTTGCTTGTTGTTGAAACCTGAGCCATAGTGACGTGGAAACCCACTGCAAAGCACCATGGGAGCTTGAAATGAAGTGGGCCTCCTCTGCGGCCGGTCTGGGCTGGTCCCATCAGTCGGCCTTTCTCCGGTGAACAGCAGCGGGTGTTTCCTGTGATCCAGCTCAGGCTTGAAGAGCTCGTACTCCTTATGTGGCAGCTTGATGCCCAGCAGGTTGCATCCATCTGTGGGGGTCAAATCCTGTTCAACCCCGATCTCCCAGCACCCTGCCAGACCACACCTTCCAGGCCTCGTCCCATTCAGTAATTTAGCAGTCTGCCCCTCCATAGCCGTGATTCTCACCTCGGTGACCTTGAAGACAAACTCGGTGGCTCCTGAGACCTTGGCGGATGGGTTCCCCTGAGCGTAGTGGCCCGAAGCTCTCAGGGTGAAGGTGGGCTGAGAGCAGGCAGGGTCCGAGTAGTGTTTATAGATGCCCTCCCATGCGTGCTGGTCGGGATCCAAGGTGAAGTCTCGAGTGAGGAAGAGGACGTTGGGACGGGTTTCACAGCGCTGGCTGACCCAGCGGCCGGCCAGAGACAGAGGAGCTGCAGGGCTGCGGGGCAACACCGGGGGGCGATGCTCTGAGGAGCGATACACCAGGGCGCACACAGGGCAGGGATGGAGGTGATGCTGCGAAGACAAATGAAGAGGTGAGACATTTTGACCTATAGGGCTGCAACTGAAGACTTATCATTAATCAGGTTGTTGATTCGTGTTCAATGACTATAACAATTAAAATTGCAAATCACTGATAAAATATCAGAAAATTGGGATAATCTTAAATAAGTAAACAGAAAATTAACAACCAACAATTTTGATAATGGTTGCCAAAAAATTGTTTATTTTATGTGGCATCATCATTCATTATTTTGGTGGGATTTTGGACTGTTAGTGGAACAAAACAGAATCTTGGACCTGAGAAATTATGAATTATTTGTAATATTTATAAACTAAAGGATTTGCTGATCAGACAACAAATTGGCAAGTTAACTGAGAATGAAGTAAATCACTAGTTGTAGATCTAGTTTTATTCACAAACACATAAAACCAAGAAAACTCATAAAATCTTTACATTCGAGGAGCTGGAACGATAACAATTTAACTTCTATCAACATTGCTTAATTGACTTATTGCTTCAGCTTTCAATTTGTTCCTTTTCAAGCTTATAATGATTTAATTGAATAGTTTTGCCTTGATGTTTAAACATGTATATAGCGTAGAATAGTTGGTAAGAAAGACAAAATATTAACTAGACTTTCTGAAACAACATTGGAAGTTGGGCTTAACAATGTGTTCTTAAACTTAAAGATAGTTAAAGGGCTCTTGGGAGGCAAGCTTTCTACTGCTGCTGCTCTACTGTTGATATTGTTGTAGGAGCTACCCTGGCCTCCCTCATAAATAAGTATCCCCCACACTCTGTATGGCAGTCATGTCTCACCATGGCGTTCTGCAGGGGTTGTTGGTACCCTGTTGGTCTGTACTCAGTCCTCTGTGTCCAGTCAGTGTGAATATCTCCTAAGAACAGCTCCTGGATCTTCCCTCCATGGCTGTGGTGCTGCGTCTCCACCCGTATCAGCCCCATCTCCATCATAGAGAAGCCTAGCACCGACAGACACCCCCTCCCTGCCCGGGTGTTGTACAGCTCGTACAGCTTCCCCGGCACCACCCGACTCAGGGTCAGACCGACGCAGGAGGAAGGAAGCCTGGAGGACAACCTCTGCTTGGCTGCCAGGCTGTGGACCACGATGCCCACCTTGCTGAGGTGGTGTTCTGCCTCGGTGCCCCCGCGGGTGATCCAGGAGGCCTGCCGCAGACGAAGCTTCCCCCTGATCATCAGGGAGTAGGCCGGGGCCTCACAGCTGCTGTCGGTGTAATAGTGCTGCAGGGCGGTAAAGTGGCGGCTGGGGTGGAAGGTGTAGGAGCGGGTGATGAACTCTGGACCTGGCCGCACCTCACATCTGAACAGAGAGGAGTCAAATAAGGAATGATTAGTGATTAGTTGTGTCTGAATACTTTCTAAACAGTAGTGAACAGGGGTTAGCTGACTGTCCTGCCTTTTGGGGCAAGTCTTACATTTATCCTATTATGCTATCTTTAGGCATATATTATGGGTCTCAGATATATAAAAATATACAAAAAACATGTCTATGATGTTTTTTGCTCAAAATACCAAACAGATCCTGCATTTTAGACATCCCTCATATCCCTCTATTCCAGCCTTGTTAGAGAACTGCAGGTTCGGGGTCCTTAGCTTGAAAAAAATAAAAAGAGGAGGGGGAGCTAATGCCTGCTCAGAATTACCCAGCAGATTCAGCTCAATGCTCCTGTGATTAAACGCCATATCATGTTCCAAACCACATCAAGGATTATTTCTGAAACAGTATGGAGCTCAAATGCTTTTTCTCTTGCCGGTTTACCACAAGGTGAGTTCCTTTTTAAATTTCCTGCTTCTTTGACACGCTCTCTCCAGTACTGTGTTAGCTCTGAGTGTTAGCGATGCTTGCTAATGTAAACGAAGACCATATTACGTCCAAAACACGTCGCGCATTGTTTCTGATAGCAACTTTCTGATAGTGCTGTGGGTCGGCATTTCCGATATTACGTCATAACGGACGCAAATCTGGATCAGCACCGTTGTACCCACGTTTTTAGAGATGTGGGTATGGAGGAAAAGAGAGAGGGTTGTATTTTCTGACGCTGCATGAATTCCCTGACACACTGGGGACACATATTTAAGTATAAAAGACATCAAAAAGTGCATTTTGCATGATAGGTCCCCTTTAAGTGAAGTTACAGGTCAAAAATATATTTAAGGATAAGAAATGGATGTAGCAAATGTAACATGATCTGTTACACAATTTGTTTGTGGACTGTTTTTAAAACCTTCAGCAGCATTTTGGCTGTCACCATCTTGTTTTTCATCAGAACCAAAATTGACAGGAACGGGTGGAGTAAAGTGAAAACACACTCTGACATAGATATGTTCAAATGGGACCAAAATAATACTGTGTTATAGAAGACTTGGAACAATGAAGCAATTGAGAACATAAAATCAGTATGCCTATCTCATCTGAAGTCTAAAACTCTTTTAATGTGTTCAAAATTCAAATTCTGAAAAAAAGTAATGACTCGCAGTTTATTAAGTTGATCTACTGTACATAGTAGTGTAGGACAATTAGAGAGATCCAACAGCCTACAATACTTAAACAGATAGAACTATATGTGAATGTGTTTATAGTGTATATACAATCTATGATGTGAACGAATAAAAGGATGCTACATTAAACATCAAAACAACATTAAGCGACCTATTGAACTTCCTTGACATTGTCTAAAATAAATGCTGCTTTTGCACTTTAGAATTTAAGAAATTCACCTTGTTGACACCCATGTGCCATCCAGTCTAGGCGGGATGTCTGCTGTGATGCTCACTCTGTCCTGAAGGTGGCGGTACTCACAGTCCTGCAGGCTCTCACTGAGGTTGGAGGAGGAAGTGAAGGAGGCTGTGGGAACCTCCCAGAGCTTACTCCCAGTTCCAGCCACAAACACAGCTACAGAGAAAGGGAAATCACAAAACAGTAAGTAAATATTATCCGATGAGATAAACGCAGAGGCTCCATTGCACTTCATTTCAATTGCCATGCTGATGTTGGGTGGCTACAGGAAATGGGAGAGCCATTACGATGATTATCGGCCTCCTTCATCAGAAAATGGAGGGCACAGATAATGGTCATGAGGGAATGTGCACATTTTCTCCCTGGTACATCTCAGCACACTTATGGTTGACTGCAAGCTGTTTAAGGGATGTGATTTGGGTAAATTCTCCATGTAATGAGGGGTGAGTGCGTGCTATAAGAACCGTACATAGCTGTGAATCAGGACGTTGGCCACAGTACAGACAGTTTGGGCCTGTCAATCCAAACAGCCTGCGGCTTCAGCATGCAGGCCTCGTTTTTGAGGTTTGCAAGGAGGGAGGAAGTGTGTGTCTCTGAGATCTTTGTTTATGTTCATTTTTATCATACAAATAAAGTAAACAGTTGTGCTCACTTGAGTCTTCCCAAACACAAAATGAAAGCATTATTCACGTGAAAAACATGCCACATCTGACACGTGCACATCTGCATTTTGTCTGCCTGTCTTAGTCATATCTGCACCTTCTGCTTTTTGTGTCGACACGGCCGACCACTACGATCTGGTTTCAGTTCAGACAAAAAGGATTTTCTGATTGCACCCTCATGGTTGCAACGTGAGGAAACCCACTGGGATCTGTCTGCGAAATGTGTGCATTTTTCTGTGTGTATGAAAACAATTTATTCAGTTTCATTCTCCCAAAACAAAATGTAAAAAGCAAAGGGGGATGAGTTCTCACAGACGTCTCCGTCTCCTGTTTTATATCTGGCTTGAACCTCTTGTTTTTCCCTCTCTCACTTAAAAATGCTTCCCCCATAATATGATTGCATTTATATCTATAAACTAAACCTGTGTATTTAGTTTTTCTTACATACATCAAAGGATAGGCACTGATTTAACACATTAGATATAACATGTTTAATAGTGTGCTTAAGAGTTGCTGGCAGGCAGATTTGTTGCATTTTGTTCCATTATTTTCTCTTTTCAGTCTGTATGCTAAGCTAAGCTAACCAGCTGCTGACTGTTTTATATTTAACATCATTAATCTTCTAATTCTTCTAATACTCTGCCATAAAAGTTTTGCAGAAACTTTAGCTCTAAGTTAGCGTATCCAGCTTGCGATTTCCTAAATGTCCACCTTTTATTTTTCTCTTATTCCCTCTCGCTCTCCTTTATCCTCACAGCTCTCACATTATAACTCTCACTTTCTCAGATTTCCTCAGGGCCGCCTGTGGTAGACAGCTTTATGGGTGTAATCTCACTCTACTTTTCTCTCATTTGACTTTAGATGCACTTGGGGAGAACATCACCTGTTGAGCCTCCAGTTGAGCTGGGAGTTAGTTGTTGAGTCGCTGATAAGTTTGTTTTCTTATGACTCAGCAGATGGATCTAAAGGAAAATGGGGACTTTGAATGGAAAGAGTGTGTTTTCTTTTCTGTAAAAGGCTCCAAGATGGCGACCGTTTATTAACCTTGTTAGTGTCAGAATGGAGGATATTTCTTGTTCCCCTAATTTTTGGAATGCTTCCCATATGTTCACCACGACCAGACATGTGTTCACCTCCGTCATTTCCTAGCATCACTTTACACACGCACACACACACACATACATACATACATACATACATACATACATACATACATACATACATACATACATACATGGACACGCACGTGTTGAATTTGGATGAATTATACAGTCAAAAACCACAAAACCAGATTTAAGCTTGAAGGCACATTTCTTCTCCTTCAACCTGTCTGTCAATTTGTTGATATGATTAATACTTCTCTTTCCTGTCATAGGCATTGAAACATGTTTGAAATTTCCCCATGTGCTGATGTGTTTGTTTATGCTCCATGTCACTGCAGCTGGCGAGGGAAGCCAGTTGGTCGGACCCAGCTGCGCTCCCACGGGAGAGCTCGGAGCAGAAATACTAATCAGGATTAATTTATTTCCCTGCAGGTCATCCAATTGGTCTGTTTTGTGTTATCCTGCCTTTGTAGCTGCATGCAACATGTTGCCTAAGTGGTTACTCACACACAGCGCAATGAATGGAGAGAGAAGCGAGAGTCGCATTATGTGATGTGGAGTCATTTGCGTTGCTATATTTGAGTTTCTGTTTTTGCCAAAACATTTCTAAAGTGTTTCTTGAGGTCACTTGTCATTCAGCCCCTTTCCCTTTCTTGGATCTCGTTCCAGTTGGGCATATGGTTGCATTTACTAAAAAAGTTCTCTAAAACGCAGCGCTTAGTAAAACAAAATTGCTCATTGCAGGGTTTTAGGTAGTCTTTTACAAAAGGGCCTAGTACAACCACAAGTGAGGCAATGTTGTAATACCAATGATACAAATCCACCCCCAATCGCAATTTGGAGGAGGTAGGGGACTCATTTATTTGATTCACTTCCTACATAGGGAGTCAAATTGTATTGGTTTTATCAAACAATGGTTCCCACTAAACTAGTGTTTCAGTATGGCCCCTGAAACGTCCCTTTTGATAAAGTCTGCGCCTTCCTAGGTATAGAATATCCACAGACAGATTTCATATATTTTTACCAACAAAACTCACTGTAAGTAAAATGTATCATTTACGTTGAATTATACTCTCAGCTGCCAGTATATAATGTTCAGTTGTCGTTCAAAACTTTTCAGAGAGATGTTACTCAATTGGTTATTTTGGAGGCCAACGTAAATAGAAACAATTTCGCAATAATACTAAGATGAGATATTGACAGCAACCTCATAACTAAAAGATAACATGAGAGAAAATTGATGACAAGCAATGACTTAAAGTCCAACCATGTCACTAATCTCTATGTCTTCATAGAGGTCAAGGGTCAACCACTTTAACTTGTTCAGCAAAGCAATACAGCCAACAAGAAAACGAAAGCTCTTCCCACATTAAGGATATGCTTGTACTGTATGCTCATCTCTGCCCTAAAACAGCAGTTAGGTGCACATATAAACATTGAAATAAATGTGTTATTAAAGTTAATCATGTTCCTGTTCATTTTACAACAACCCCTATTAATGTGCTGAAACTGTAAGGATATGACAAAATCCACAGTGCTCTTTTGTGCAAACTTCAGTTTATCTGAAGCTGGCGAGGCTTCAGAAATGTCAGTCAATCAGATCAAATGGGCATTTTGAAGTTTTTTTGGTACGACATTCCTCCTTTGCCTTAGTATCCCCCTGCTGCAGCTCAGCAGAAGAACCCTCATGGAAAACTTACAAACTTGGAATATAGCTCCTGATTTTACTGACACTAAATTAATGCTTTTTTTGTTTAAGAATTTAGGCTTCAAACTTACTTTGAAATACATTTTGCACATAAGCAGGACTGTGGATTGTGTTCCTGATCCCTTACACTGGGAGCTCATTAGGTTGGATCTCATAATGGTCAATATTAAGATGAGTAAAAGCTTCAATGTGTATATGGGCACCTTACTGTTTTCTTAAATGTGAAACAATTTTTTACAGAGAATGACAAACAACGCTTGGATTCTCATTAAAACAAATCAAGGGATGTTCATACGACAGTAATTGTCAAAGCTCGTTATACTCATAAAGGGTCAGAGCTATTCAAATGTTGGTTGACTGAAAGATAATCGGTTTGTGTGCAAGCCTTTTATTAAACAGGAGAAGGTAAACTGCAGCTAACTTGCAGTTAACCAGATTGTTGTCAGAACAACACACCACATATCTTACATTTCAGGCAGGCAGAGACAACACTCATCTCCCTTCTATCCTCATGCAGTATCCTGATTCTCCCACAAGGGGTCAGTGCAGCAGGCTGGGCCTTGCGTGTGGTCTTAACGGTCATTCTGTCATCACCACCATTGCTGCAGCCGACTGATGAGCGGCCAAAGTAATCTACCTGTCTTTGAGCTCCTAAAACCATCCTTTGAACACACAAATGCATGCATGCACACACACACACACACACACACATACACACATGTAAAAATGCAGGAACACTGCACACATTTATTTGCAGTCCTCTGCAGAAGGGATACCATTTATAAAGGACCTCCAGGCTGCACTCTGTTTGCATGTTTGCATTTGTGATTACGGTTTGGCAGCCTCCGCTTTCCTCTCTCATGTCTCATCCAACGTCAAAATACAGTTTTATGTACTTCTTTATTTGGAGCTATCCTGGAAAAACAAGGACCAGATCCAGGCACTTTATATTCAGGGCTTGCAGCGGGAATCAAGTGGTTGACGTTGAAGTCAGTCCGGTTCATTAGAGAGAGAGACGCCTTTGTTTGCTTCATAGCTGCTTCTACTGAGGCTTTTAATGGAGAGTTATTAAACCTGCCAAAGTGAAGGCATTAAGTGTCGCATAAACTGAAATGATGGCAAAGCAGCACCAATCCCTCCATGTTCCTGTATTTTAACTACTTCCTCTTGAGTCTTTTACTACATCCTCAGCCTATTTCGTTCATTTCGGTTACCCCCAGTGTCCTGTAAAGCCACTTTCTCATCTTACTTTGCCTCAGTGCTGCAGGACAAAACCCCTCCAAACTGTCCTCAAAGTGCCCGCTGCCCTCTTGGCCCTACTCCCCCTCCACTGATTACTTTCCCCTGCCCTGATGAAAAAGCCATGATGTTTACGGCTCATTTCTCCTGGATGGATTTCAGATTCCTCCCTTCTTTTTTTCTCGTCTTTGTTTCTGGTTTTCTCTGTGTGTCTGTCAGTGGTTGATGAGGTGAATGAAGTTTGTTCAGGAGGAAGAGGGGGTTGCAGGGGGGTGGGGTGAGGCTTCTTTATGATGACAAGATTAGTGAGGTGCATGGGTGTGTTTTCTGTGTGTGGTGCTACAGTAGATGAGAGATCCTGCTCATTCCACATACTTAGGTGACTGCTACATTATTCACAGTTCACAGCTGCTTTTTCAGTTGCTGAGCTGTCCTCCAGATCGTGGATCTGTGTTGTGAGACAGTTATTCCCAACTGTATTTGGCTTGTTGTGACCCTGTATTACAAAGGACTCTACTTGTCCCCCCTCGTCAGAAGTTGTGCATGTTGTTGCATTTGTTTTAAGCTACAACTTAAAAGTTTGGCACATAAAGACTTTTTAGATTATTTATCTCACTTGAGATTGTAAACTAATACGACTTTTGTTACTAAACCCATGCAGTCTTGTCAAAGGTGCCTTTAAACATCTCCAAACCCACACATCACATATTCTGTATTTGAAGCGTTTATAAGAAGAAAAAAAACATATTGTGGATAAACAAGTAGTTTTTGTTGACCATCAAAAGCTCAAACGCAGCACTCCTCACTGACGATGGCTTTTAAGCAGCTACTCAACATGTAGGTAAGACAACTTTTGACATACTCGGTGATATCAACCCTGCGTCCAGTAGAGGCCCGTTTTAGTTGCAATTTTGGGCTTTCTGAGATTCAAATTGTCAGTTGTGAGAGAAAGGAGGTTGTCAATCCAAAACGGTGGTCCTAGATCATGCTGTGACATATATGTCCACCGACTACTTGGGCAAAAAAGACCAGAAATTTAGCAACAAATAATGCTATGTGCAATGCAATGTCTACAAACCAACCAATAACAATACAGTTTGAAACAGGTAGAACAACTTGTTCAGTGCAGCATAAAAAAACGCCATTTTTTAAATTAAGTTTAGAAAAGAACAGCATGTGCACACATCTAAACCAAAACATTATGAAGTAACCCTGCAATGTTACGATTAAATGATTTAATGATGTGTCGCTGCTGTGTGACATGCCGTAAACTTACATAATCTTGTCAAAAGGTGCCTGCAGACAGCAAACATGTGAGCCCAAAATTGTTATCAGAGTTCTAGCACTTCATAAGGGGCATAGGAAGGCAAACAGAAAGCATTTCATTTGCTGTGCACCGTTCCTGGTTCTGTCTCTCCCTTCCCTCCTTCCTTGTCGCCAAAGTCAGGCGAGGGTCAGGTTGATTTAGAGGTTTTCAAAGAACACAAGGTCTGTTGTGTTATTCTAACCCGAACCCCCCTTCCTTTTTCTCAGGCTTTGACCCCAGCATATCATAGCGGTCTCCCGGACCAGGATTCTCCTTCTGTCCCGGGGGCAGCGCATGTACGGCCGCTGTTGTCTTTTCATCACAGTTTAAGCTGCTTAATC
Organism: Notothenia coriiceps; assembly: GCF_000735185.1. Classification (NCBI taxonomy): domain Eukaryota; kingdom Metazoa; phylum Chordata; class Actinopteri; order Perciformes; family Nototheniidae; genus Notothenia; species Notothenia coriiceps. Next base: position 96,011 of record NW_011332990.1, read on the forward strand.
CAGCGGCCTCGTTTATTTAGAGAGGGGATCTACAGGGTTTGCCCAGCGGACCCTTCTGCCAGTTCTAATGCGGTTAGTAAACTCTGGCTCCTGTTCTCTAAGCAACAACACACACACTGTCCTGCTGCATCTCACACCCTCACCATGAGTGGAACATCTGCCACATCAGGCCGACAAATCCACCTACTCTGTTTTCTCAGCTTTCCTTGGCTGTAATGTTGGATTTTGTGCTATTACACAGCAGAGGATTTTAATGGCACCTAACATGAATTGTGGTGTCTACTCTTGGTGGACAGCCTAGGCAGTCGAGATGTAGATAGCGAAAGAGAAGTTGAAGGTCCGTTGATGTTTTCAGGCTGATGTTACATCAGTTTCACCTTAATCCAAAAACTTGGTTTGGAGACTCTCTGTGAGATCTGATCATTTGCTTTCTCCACTGTACTGGGAGAGTTTGAGGTCGGACTGTTTGAGTCCAAAACATGAGCACCGCATTCAATATTTAAATTGCATGAAAACGGTAAAGTCAATTTTGGTAAACTTCATCTCAGACCTTCACTGTCCCACAACAAGAATCTACCACATCTGAATGCAAGTATTCACTGTGGTCTCTTCTATTTGGCCACCATTTAATTAAAAACCTCATGAAGTAGCCTTAGGCAGAATTGAGAGTACTTATTGTTTGTGTCTCAGAGAGTTCCTCAAAAGTTGCGAATCAATACATTTAACTATCTTATCTCGTTCTCAGTATCGGGAAATGTACATACACTCACATAAATGACATTACACATGTCAAAATCCCTCTAATTATTATCATCCCAACAATTCCACCTTGATATCAGTGTTGGCTCCTCAAATTAATTCCTGATCATCTCTGTTCGGGCTGAAGATCTGCCCAGCTGCTTCTGACATCTGGTCAGGGCCAGCGGCTCGACCTCGCCTGTCTCCTCTACTAGACTTGAGCGGTGAAAAAGAAAACAATCCACAGACACCAGTCTACCAGTGTACCACTGGAGCAGCTAGGGATGGATGTAGGGAGGGGCGGGGGGTTATGATTATAACTGGGCAGATGCCTCCTCCAGTCTGTGTCCCGCAGCTCATCACGCTAACCAGCCATGATGGCCAAAATGCCGAGCCTCCACGTTGGAGGCCTCGTCTGGACAATCAGCTCCGCACAGCAGCCTGAGGTGAAGTCAGTAATGGCTGTCTCCTGTTATTCTAACCATTAACATAATGGCAACATTAGTTCCAGGGCCACGCTTCCCCGCTCCGAGGGAACCATTGTTTAAAGGCACCAGCCAGAGCTCTTTTTTTTTTTTAAAGCCTCCTCCACTGAAGCTTTGAAGACACACAGAGGAGGAGAGGCTGAACACAGACCGGCTATTCATAAGTCCAATGTCAGCACAGGTCGTGTTTTTATTTTTCTAATGTGCTGATCCACATGCTGACCTCTGCAAATCATTTGAATTGTGACAAATTACTTAATAACTTCCTTGTTATTATGAGTTTGCCAGTTATAATCTCTTCCTTTTGTGTCTCTGTGTCCTGCCATGTGTTCTTTAAGCTAAATCCACAAGTGTTCAGCTGATTTCTCACATGAGAGAGCGTTTATATCGGGGTTTTATACGGGAAAAGCTTTGGATTACAGGCGGAAATCTTCTGCAATCTTTTCAGATCTGATTCTAAATGCAAGATTTACAGGTTTTTCCTGCATTTAAGAGTACAAACTTTGTGGGATTATTATGTGATCATGGAACATCAGCAACAGTCCAAGCCTTAATTCATCTTTTAAAACAATTACCTTGTTCTTTTTTCAAATGTATCAGGCTGAGAAAATACTTTGTATGAATTGAATCCGGTAAAACGTGCAAAAATACACACTTTATCTATGACTTTAAAGGAATAATTTAAGAAGAAACTATATGTTCAAACAATCTTTTTAAACAGCTTGATGACTAAAACTCAGTATCATACTGCAGACAGTGCCTGAACTCACCTTGCCACAGCAGCCAGACTCCCCTCAACAGGTGACTGAATCGTCCGTTTGACATGTTTCCCACTTGCACACACTTCATTCACACACTCCTCAGCTCAGACAACAAGCTTTGATCCTTTGGGAAATCCAAGACACAGAGAGGCTCCTGTCAACAACAGACGATCATGAAGGATATCACCATGACACGAGCACAAATACCAAGAGTCCAGTAATCCCTCAGAGAAGTCTGCTCTCCTTCAGCCAGCAGGAAGTTTCTTCTTCTGCTTTTTCTGCCTCCTCTTCTGGACTTACATGGTCTGATTAGAAAGTCGTCAGTTGGAACCAAGCGCTTCATGCAACTTCTCCACACTGCTGCTTTCCTTAAGTGAGGATAGAGGGAGAGTAAATGCTCTCTCTTTCTCTCTCTATCTCTCTCTTTCTCCACCCCACCTCTCTCTCAGTTGCCTCACTACTGTGCAGCTCTGTGGATCTGTTCCACTCGATGCATGTGCTGAGAGTGTGCGTGCATGTGAGCAGGAGAGTGTGTCAGTCAGTCGTCTGGCTCTGGTAGTTATGAGCTGGGCGAAAGGAGTAGAGGAGAGAGAGAGAGATGGAGGGAGGGAGGGCAGAGATAAAAAAGTCTGTCTGTGTGTGTGCGTGCGTGTGTGTGTGTGTGGAGGGGGTTTAGGCTTCAAACTTCCTAAAGGGAAGGCTCCGGGGAGCCTTTAGAGCAAGGTGCAAAAGGGCAGCGGTGAATAAGAGTTAACACTGCAGCCACAATACACCACATCTGATGCTATACCAAATTGCATCAGCCTGAACATATAAAAACATATTTCCTCACTTACAGCAGTAGAACAATACTTTGATTTAAAAAAAAAAAGGAATAGCACAGTATTGTTCCAAATGTTAACAGTATCATAGTATTTATTTGATTTTTCCATGATTTGAAATGTATTGACATTTACAAGTCTTTCCTATCATAGACAACCCCTCGACCAAATGTGTCTTCAAGTGACACTTGACTCGACTTTACTTTAGACATTTCACCAGCGTTGCTTGTTGAAGCAGATTGTATTTTCATACATTCTTCGTACTCCAATAAGTGCTTTCAGTTGAAGTGGTGGAGTAAATTACTTGTGTTACCTCCTCAGGCAACCATTTTAGTCAACAACATTTACAAAAAACCTCCAAACGACAGAAACAGCTCCTCTCTTCGGCACAAGTTGTTCTTGAGTGTCATGTATCTCCATCTCCAGTCTCATTTTCTTCAGTGTCCATCTTTACATTCAGCTTGACATGTCAAACCAAAGACACACATACATAGTAATGATATTTGATGTTTTGTACTGTATATCAATTAAAATACATTTCTTAAAATTACATTTTTTAATGGTGTGAAAACCAAAAGTAAAATACCATTTACCGCTGTGTAATTGAGATGGAGTGCAGATATTTTCAAATATTTCCAAACCTTTTGCGAATAAAAGTAGTACTTTCTGCATGGCTGTATTTTCTTGGTGAGTGGGAAAATAAGTGAAATGACCCTTTAATTCAGCAGCTGCATACACAGTTTGCACAAACCCATATCACACCCAATTAAAAAGGCTCATGCACACACAAGGTCCAGTCACACTGCTTCAAATGCTCAGCGTTTACATGTGGTCTGACGGAGATGTTGACTCTGCTGACCGCTGCAGAGGTAAGACGGATTTCAAAGAGTCTGCCAAGCTAGAGTTGGCAGCACATATCTGACGGGTGGGCTGACCAGAACCCTGGCACACACTCCGGGGTACGTGCACTCCTGACATGATTACGCACACAGCCAATGGCAAATACTAGTAATATTACCACTGTTGTATGTTTAATATGGCAGAGGAATCATCTTGCTTACATTAACATTTCTTTGCCAATTGTCTGTGGGCCTGAATCTGTTCCTTCCTGAGCCGTATGCTCAAAGTTTCTCACAGACTTTATGCCATCCGTTCTTATGGTTATTAAACACCACATGGAAGGGTATAACATGATGGTTCTGTTTTATTTATGCTAGAATCTGGGTTTTATTATTTAGTTGAAAGGTGGTACGCTGCAACATCTCGGAAAATAAGTCAGACTGGTCAAGAAACATTAGCGCAAAGACTGAGAAACTTGTAACTGTAATAAACAAACTTATTTGGCAGAGACTGTAAACTTTATAACCAAGAAAGTTTAGAGACTGACCTAATGCCTGAACTTTAGCAAAATCTGCTAAACGTACTTTGCACATACGTTTTTCCTATGCAACGAGCAATCCATTTACCAAACTACTTACTTGTTTGTTTTCCCATGTTATGTCATAGGAAAAAAAACCTTGCTGCTTCCTGTTTCATGTTTGTAATGGCAAATCACGTTTTCCAATGACCTATTGACGCTTGCCATTATTACACAATGAATGTGATCTTACCCTGACACATACAAAATATGTTCCAGTCGACAGATACATATTAGTTTGAGGTTTATTGCCATATTTTACAATACTTATTTCCAATTAATGTTGTGATATAGCTGTGTGGGTAGTTCTGCCGGGTCTTTTTAGCTGTTAGCGTCTGCATCGTCTGCTAAGAACTGTGTGCTAATCAACGCAAAACAAAGTAATATAACATGCCAACAATAAACATAACTGGCATTGGCACAATTCTTGGAGTGTAAGAAAAGTTAGACAGAAATGACAAGTTAGAGGAAAATGGTCCCAAAGACATCAAAGTCTCACCCTGTGTAGGCTTAACTACTTGTGGTTTTGGTTTAACCCTCCTGTTGTCTTCAGGTCAAATCTGACCGATTTACTACTTTCATCAATCATAGCTTTTTTGTTTTACATTCGATTGCATTAAGGCTTTATGATATCCTTCACAGTAGACATTTGAACATATGAAATTGCGGATCACCACTTTCATTGAATTTTGGATGATTTAGTCAACTTTGTAACACCCATGGTGTTCCCGGTCAAAAAGAAAAGGAAGTAGTAACCATCCGGATCAGATCAAATTAAAGCAACTTGAATTCATTTTGGGAAATATTTCAGTTTTGGTATATGTCAATAATTTACCATAAACAGGTTTAGTTTTGGATTTTGTAGGAAAACAGGAAAATGTGGTTTGAACATTTTACTGACACATTCAGTGTAAACAGTGTACAACTTGCCAGATATGTTAATTATCAAGTTTCTTTATGTTGACACGAAACCCAAACCTGGTGGCGTCATGTTTCCTCCAAAACTCATTCGCAGTTGAACGATAGTCACATATAAACATTATTCTTAGAAGACATCTCGTTAAAGTCAACATCTATTTGCATTTTTACTTTAAAAAATAACAGCCAATAAAATAAACATTATTGCTATTGCTGTAGCGGTGATGACGTGACAGCTTTCCAGGAAATAGCAAACGGAAAGCTATATTAAGTACATTTTAATATGAAAGTATTAACTTTCACACTTGTGGAGATAATCTGTTTTAACATTGGCTTGTTAACAGGTGTTTTTTGATTTGCTCCGTGAGGCTACAACAGCTTTAACAGACCATATTGATCCTTTAAAACAGAAAAATTGAACAGCTCTCTTTCCTTGGCGTCTCTTCCTCCGGACGGTATAATCCTTGCCGACAGTCGTAACAGCTATTATTTTGAGAGAGGCTAATCTGATTGTAGATCTGTGCCTGTGGCTAAGTGCTAACTTGCTGTGACAGACCCCACAGAGAGCGAGAGGAGGAGGACAGACACCGCTGATCTCTGATCCCAGATCTGACAGCCGGCTCCCTCAGGAGGACACAGCCTGGGGTGTCAGAGGCTTTGATCCACTCCCCTCAGGAATGCTCACATCCACACACACACACACACACACACACACACACACACACACACACACACACACACACACACACACACACACACACACACACACACACACACACATTCTCGCATATCCTTAAACACACTTAGATGTTTATGTATGTACATGCAAACACCATTTTTTAATCTCACCTTTACTCCCTTTTTTTC
>NW_011332990.1:102062-106504 GCF_000735185.1 Notothenia coriiceps
AATAAAAAAACTGAACTTTTAATTAGAATAGTTTACTGTTTGTAGGATACACATTAAGCACCGTGTTAAGTTAGCCTATCTTATTAGAAGAGAGAGGTAACTGAAGTTATGTATAAATTTCCCGGCAAAGTTAGCCACTCCTTTGACGGAGGTTCGGTTATAAAGTTCCTGATGAGGCAGTAGCTCACGCGGCTTCCTGACAAGGTTAGAGGTTCGTATGAACCTTAAGGTGGTTTCCGTGCAGGAACCAAACCCCCATAAAACTAAAGCTCGACGTGTACCCATCTGAAACGCAGGAAAGTTTAGGGGTGTTACCGAAACGCGTGTCCTGTTAAAGTTTTTGGAAACGCCTCTTCCGACTTGCTGCGTCGCGCGTTGTGAAATTCTAATTCATACATCACGCATTTGTACACAACCATTTATACAATGAAACAACGTAAACAAAGTGGTTTTTACACAAGGTCACTTTCATTGCGTTCAAGAATTATATATCTGTAGCACTACATAAATAAACAGCATTGTCAAATTAAACTTTGCAATCTACTCTCCGTGTGAACAATCGCGGACAAGGAAGAATAAAACAAAAGGTTCGTGCGAAGCTTTTGTTTTATTCTTACCTTGTCCGATTGTTCACACGGTGAGAGAGATTGCCAAAGTTTGTATTGACATGGCTTTTATTATGGAGTGCTAAGATATATTAATCTTGAACGAATAGAAAGTGCCTTGTGTAAAAAACCACTATTGTTTACGTGTTTCATGTATAAAATGGTTGTGTACAAGATGCGTGATGTATGAATGAAATTTACAACAGCGCGACGCAGCCAAGTCGGAAGAGGCGTTTCCAAAACTTTTAGCCAGGCACGCGTTTTCGAACACCACTAAACTTCCGCGTTTCAGATGGGGTACAGCGTCGGAGCTTGAATGGGGGTTTGGTTCCTCACCGGAACCCCCGTAAGGTTCATACGACCTCTAACCTTGTCAGGAAGCCGCCGTGAGCTACTGCATATAGGAACTTTATAACCGAACCTTCGGTCAAAGGGAGTGCTCAACTCTTTGCCGGAATGTTATACATAACTTCAGTTACCTCTCTCTTTCTAATAAAAAGCTAGGGGCAACTTAACACGGTGCTTATGGGATACTAAACAGGGGTTAAACTTTCTATGAAAAACGTTCATTTTATTATTAAACAGGCATTTTGACACTTATTGATTAAAAAAACACACTTTACGAGTTTTATTGATGTAGAGACGAGAACGTGTTGTTGTGTCTGCATGGTTCTACCGTAGTGATGACACACGATTTGTTTCCCTTAACGGATGGGAGTGTAGGGGTGTTTACTTTGTCAGGTCTTCTTACTATACGTTCGACGGACGGAAGGAACTAGAGAGACTTGAGGACTAGAAGAATACAAATTAAAGTGGAAAACACGTCTATCGTACTCACTATTTCTAAGCGGTTACGATTACATCGTAATCGTAAAGAGGGCCGCGAATTACCACCATAAATATACAGTGTGCCCCACCTGTCATGAGAAGTTTCCGACGTGCTTATACTGATGATGAGAATGACAAATTGTTAAAACCCAATGAATACATGAAGTAAAATTCCGATTTATTTTACGTTCCGTTCCGACATTAGATTGTGCACGGGAACGATGATCGATCCATTGATGCACTAGGTCGTGTGCGGACCAGGAAAGTAGTCTGCCCTTCGTTTTCCTTGCTCGTTCTGGGTACGACCTTACTATTGTTGGACCATGATCGGTGTCCGTAGAACAATTCATAGAATAGAATCGATAGAGATAACCACCTCCTTTTGTTATCTCTACAACCCGCTTAGAGACGAGGCGCGCAAGGATAATACTCGCCCAAGAGTTTTCTTCTTTTTCAAGTTTCGTCGTCCTATTCCAATTTGTTATTAGACGAAATTACCGTTTTTGTATGTTTATGAAGTAGGGGGATTAGGCTTCCGTGAGACGTCCATGGAGCCGAGTCCAAGATGTTGGCACACTCTTGCAGAGTCCTTGCCGTCAAGTTTTGTTCTGCGGCTAGAAGTTCTTACTAGTGTTGAAATATGGGTCTCAAGTGAAGACTGCTCGATCTGTCACTCAACCCGCACCAAAACTGTGAAGTAACACATTGTTTGTGTGAAACGCTGAATGAACTACATCTCCGGTCTAGCAGAACAACACACGTCACCAAGATGACCGTCACTACTGTCTTGTCAACAAAAGGATTGACTACCCTCACTATCACCACAACGAAACACGTCCAGAAGAATGTCATGCAAAGCTTCCTGCCTGCCTTCCTTCCTTTGATTCTCTCTGAACTGCCTGGTCTTTTTAATGTTTAATGTCAACCATTTGTGCAGATAGCGTGAAGTAGAAAAGATTGCAGATGCTAATATAGCGTTAGCATTTCTACCCCGGGCTTAAATAGTGTATTATAGAATGATCACACCGGTGTGACAGTACTCTTCAAAGGGTTCACGAAATATGACTACTACTCTTACTGTTTAACATGTTGGGTTACCAAATGTTACTTCATGTTAAGGCTAATAAAAATGACAAGGCTGTAATGCTAACTAACGTGCTAGCTACTAGCTAGGTAGCTAACTTGATCCAGCCACTCCTGGTCGTTTCATCAGACGGGAAGCGAAAGAACGAGCAAGACCCATTGCTGGTATGATAACAACCTGGTACTAAGCACACAGGCATCTAGAACCGCCAGAGATTTTTTATACCTAAAACCGCCACCGGGGTCAAATTGACCCAGCATTAGAATGCATTGATTTTCAAAGTAAAAGTATTGCTTTAAAAGGAAAAATGGTCCTGTGGTATTGGTATTTTGACAAGCAATTTTGTTAAATTGTTTCGTTTATTAACGGTACAACATAGGGTTTCGTGAGGCGGTTGTCGTAATTGGGTGAAAAGCAAACAGCTGTTTGCTGCAGAGCACAGCACAAGCAGTCTCCCGTGAGCGGAAGTGCGCTCCTTCACTACAGACTGTCGCTATCAATCTATCTCTCTCTCTCAATTTATCTCTCAATCTATAAGGAACAGCAGTAGACAAAAGGTGTTGCTATAGCAAAACGTCATGTTTGTTTACATGCGAAATCAATAGCGCGAAAAGAGGTGGGGTCAATATGACCCGCTTGGCGGAAATAGGTATAAATGGCAATTCTTTTGCCGATTTCTTCAATCTGACTTCATATTGGCAATTTTTAACAACATAGGGTGCTACATAACACACTTTCAGGAAAAGTCACCGACTGGGAGACTTTAATATGTTATTGAAAAAAAGTTACATACAATCAAAAACAGCTCTGGGTCAAATTGACCCCGTTGGCGGTTTTTAGTGTTAAGTGCTTGAGTAGATGTACTGTATGTGTGTTAAAGAGGGTTTGATTCTACAATTCTGAACATACGGCTGAAGAGGGAATTTTGAGGGAAAAACAATGCAAAAACTTCTCTAAACTGGTCTAGAATCTGTCTTTTTCAAATGTAAATGCATAGAAATGGCAGGAGTTTCTATATATACAAACAAATTGAATTAAATAAATAGGGCAGTGTATGGTCAATTAAAGTCATTAAATGTCTGGATTTTAATTGATAAAACAGTTTTCAATATTAACATGTGTGGTGCTTGTTGCTATTTAATTTCAATGTATTTTAAAAATATTTAAAAATAACATAATTACATTAGGCTACAATACATAAAAAATTTGAAAAAGAGAAATACTTATTTTTAAATGTTGAATAACTTATTTTTAATACAATAAAATAATAAAAACAAACTTGAAAAAAAAGATAATACAAATAGAATATGAAAAAGTTCCAAACATTACAAAATAACTTTACAAAATATTCTTAAAAAACGAAATATGACGATAAAATTAAAAATACAAATTAAAAAATGACAATCAAAAAAGATAATTAAAAATAGAGGAATTAGTTTGTGTCTCCCGAAACGTTTGGGGATATATATCAGGGGACAGGATGATATTTAAACATTAATGAGCATTACATTCGACTGCAAACATGTATTTGTTTATGTTTATTTCATGTGCTTTTGCTTAGAGTCTGCACACTGTTGGGGCAGAATCTCTGCTCCGCGCCGTTCCTATATGAGCGGGTTCTCAAAAGAAGGAAAAATTCAAAGCAGCAGGATAAGGGTTAAACAATAATCTGCTTTAATGGCGGAAACATACAAATACATCACCTAATACCGAAGCACTCTGCAGAGTACTCCGGGCTCAGGTTCTACCACCGTGTGAGACACGTCTCAGGAACGGCAAGTCAAAGACAAGAGCGCCGATCTTCAAATGATCACAACATTTATACACAGGTGGGGAGGAGTTTCGCGCGTGTGTGTGTGTTTGTCCCTCTGCCCTTAGGCAGATCCCCCAATCAATGATTTGGAGTCATGACAGAGGACTCTTTG
>NW_011332990.1:106548-116455 GCF_000735185.1 Notothenia coriiceps
CCGAGCGAGTTTGTGTACAAGGAGAAGAGGAGGGGACCAAGAACAGAGCCCTGAGGGACCCCTGTAGTTAATTGACAAGGGTCGGACTCGGACCCTCTCCAAGTTACCCTGTAGGTGCGGTCTTTGAGGTATGAGGTGAGGAGGGAAAGTGCAGTGCCTGAAACTCCAAGTTCTTGGAGAGTGCGAAGGAGGATCTGATGGTTCACCGTGTTGCAGCAGACAGGTCCAGAAGGATGATGACAGAGGAGAGGGATGCTGCTTTAGCAGTGTGCAGTTCCTCAGAGACAGCAAGGAGAGCAGTTTCTGTTGAGTGACCTGCCTTGAAACCAGACTGGTGCGGATCCAGAAGGTTGTTCTGATGGAGATAACAGGAGAGTTGTTTAAAGACAGCGCGTTCAAGTGTTTTAGACAGGAACGGGAGGAGAGAGACAGGCCTGTAGTTTATAACATCAGACGGGTTGAGAGTGGGTTTAGGACCAAAGTATATTGACGATCTCCTGCATAATTATGAACCCTCAAGGTGTCTCAGGTCTTCTGAGACAGGTCTGCTCTCGGTTCCGAGAGTAAGAAAAAAACACGGAGAAGCAGAGTTTAGCTATTATGCCCCGACCATCTGGAAAAAACTGCCAGAATCATGCACGTCCGCTGAAACTCTGACAATTTTCAAATCAGAATACCTTTATTAGTCCCACAGAGGGGAAATCGAGACTGAAAACATATATTTTTGCCGCTGCTTTTAATTGAGTAGTTCATATTCGTACTGCAGTATGCATTTTATTCATGTATTGTATAGCTGTTGTGTTTAATTTATTATCTTTGCTTTTTAAATGCCTGTTGTAAAATGCCATTATTTAATGTGTCTCTGCTATATTTATTCTTAAATGTCTTTTATTTTATTTTGTAAAGCACTTTGAATTGTCGCGTGCTGAAAGGTGCTATATAAATAAACTTGCCTTGCCTTGCCTTTTGTCCTATCACCGTTTATATACCAGAAATGTTGGTCTGACGTTGAACAGGATTTAAAAAGGAAAAAGGGAAAACAATACAACTTCCAAATAAATAATTTGTTTTCTTTTTTAAAAGGTGATAGAATAGAAAAATGTTTTAATTGTGGAAAATTCTGTAAGATTTGCTATATAACAAACATTATGAAGATGAAGAAAATAAAAAAACAAATGAGTATTTCACACATTTTATTTGAAATATTACCTTTTGTTATTTTTTATTATGTTTGTAACTACAATTCTGTATACCCTACACATTGTACCTTTAACAAAGCTTTCCTACCATGCAGGTCAATGCGTTACAAATGAATGCACTAGCTTTTTGTGTCTCTGCATGCTGTAGTGCTTGGGGAAAGCCTTGCCACAGATATGGCAAACAAATGGCTTCTCTCCCGAGTGTGTTTTAGCATGAGCATTGAGAAAGCACCTCCTTATGAAGCCCTTTCCACATATGTCACATTTATAAGGTCTCTCTGTAGTATGATGAATGAGAACATGCTTCTTCACTTCAGGAGTTGACCTGAAGTACTTGTCACATTCAGGCACCGTGCATTTGAATGGTCTCTCTCCCGTATGGATTAATTTATGTCTGGCGATCGTTGACGAGGAGACCATCTTTCCACAGTACGGGCACGGATGACGGAACAATTCATTAAAGTGTTTGGTCCTCTGGTGTTTTTTCAGGGCTCCTTTCTCTTTAAAAGATTTCTCACACTCGGGGCAAGAGTATTTCTTCTCATTTCGAGACTCGCTGTGGATCAAGTTGAGGTGGCGCAGCAGGTTAGACTTCTGGGAGAAAGTCTTCCCGCACTCTGCACAAAGGTAGGGTTTCTCTCTTGTGTGGACTCTCTGATGGGAAGTGAGATCTCCGTCTGTTTTGTATCTCAAGCCGCACTGAGCGCACTGGAACGGAAGATGACCCGTATGTTTCCACTCATGTGTGATTAAAGCACGCAGCTTAGATACAACCTTCGGACAATAGCTGCATTTAAAAGGCCGGCTGATTTTATGGATGTTTTCACAGTGCCTGGACAAGGGCTTAAAAAGAGTGAAGGTCTCCTCACAGCGGTTACACTGAAAAGGGGTGTGAGAAGCCTTGTGCCTTGCAAATGTCGCTGCATCTCGTAACACCTTCCTACACACACTGCAGTAGAGTTCATTGTGGGTGTGTTTGTGCCTATTCAGGGAAACTTTATACCTGAATGCCTCTTCACATTTGTCACATTTGTAAAGATTCATGACTTCTTCTGGCTTCTGTAGATCAAACTTTTGCTGACCGTACTCAAAGCAGGTTCTATTGAAATGCTGCCTGAAGGATGAGTAGAGTTTGAACCTGCTGTCGCATTGGGGGCAGGCGTATTCCCCCAAAGGAAAGTGGCTTTTCATGTGGGCTCTCAGGCTTGTATTCACAAGCTCCTGGCAGATAAAACACTGGACTTTCCGAGTCTTTTTTGTAATGCTGGCTTTGATGTCAGAGGTGTCCTGGTTTTTGCTGGTAGACAATATATTTTTAGGACCCATAAAGGAAGTGTCCTCATTTGAGAAGCTAGACAAAGAATCCCCGTCAATAGGACGACTAACAGGAGTCCCAAAGGAAGACCCTTCACCAGAGTAGTTAGACCATGAACCAGCCTCACTAAGACTGCTGCTAGGAGTCTTAAGGCCAAAGTCCTGATCAGAGTAGTAAGACCATGAGTCATTGTCACTGTAATGATTGATAGGAGCCATATATAACGAGTTGCTGAAAATGCCTGACTCCATGTTGTCAGAGGGTTTTGTTTTCCTCGAAGCTGATTTGTAGGCAGGGGGGGCCTCTTTGCAGAGACCTCTCTTCTCTTCCAACAGAATCGTTTTCAGTCGCTTCCCTCTGTTTCGTCTCACAGGACGAGACTGCATTGGCATGTCCAGTCTTTTAAGCAGGACACTGCATCGCTTAAGAAGTAGAGGACCATCCTCCACTTGACTTTGAAGGAGGCCTACAGTTTCTTCATGTCTTGTAAAATGTCCCAAAAGCACCTCTGTCTCATTGTCCCCCAGAGTCCAGTTAGCTTCATCAACCTTTAGCTCCCTTGTCCGATCTTCTGTGGTTGCGTTTATTTTTCTCTGTGTGGTATGGGACACTGTTGAATCTGATAACGTCACATTATCCAAGATGTTGGCTTGTGGTTCGTCCGTCTCACTTCGTTGTGAAGCGGGGATTTCCAGAACTGAAATAACTCTGGCGTCTTCCAAGGAACTATCTGAAAAGATTGTATTTTGCAAAAAACACTTAATTTAAACAATCACTGTTGACAATTATCATTCATTAATCAATGAGTATGCTGAATTAATTATTTACGAGCCAACGGAGAAAGTACGTACTATATACAAGAAGTGAATCATTCAGAGAAAAACTTGGACTCTGTAAAGCTGCATTCAATTGTTTTCTTTGTTGCATCTTGTTTGCTCACTTAGGGGCAGCCTAACCAGCATAAAACACAGGACTGACATCATCACCTTATAAAGCTCTCAGCCCATTTACAGATGTTTACAGACCAGAGCACTGTGTTCATTTATATGGAATGGTTGTATGAATGAATATGATTTTGTATCTTTGTTAAGCTCGGGTTTGGTCTTTACGAGCTTCTGAGAGAAATACCACCTTTAGGCAAGGCAAGTGTCTATACATATTGAATTTCAGTTTTCCCAAAAGCACGAGGGTGAGTAGATCAAATTCAAAGGTCAACCAAACTAAAGCCATATGTTATAAAATAATAAAGGCTTGCCATTGTGATCCAGAAGGCTGAGGTCTTTGTGATACTGCAGCAGGGTTTGCAGCCCCTCGCACTGTGACACAGAATCCATACATTCCCCCAACACTGAGGACACTTCGCCAAACGTGGAGGCAACCTGAAAAAAATGAAAAAGAAGCAATGATAAAAGCGTGAACATATACAAAATGTTCTTGTACCGTAACACTGCATGTCTATTCCTAATGTACCTGTTGGAAAGTTTGAAAAGGAAGAATCTGTTCCAGTCTGGACAGAAACTTCCACATCAAGGTTTGAAGTATGTCATCGTATGTGGGACCAAACTGTTCAGGGAAAACGTTCTGAAATAAATGACATTATTTTATCTATTTTTTTAAAAGTGGAAACTATATGAATACCACAATGACTGAGAAGCTAAAATATCTCAAGACGCACAATGTAGTCTGATATCAATATAGAGAGACACAGAGTTTACAATCATTCAGTATACATTACAGAGAACACTAAATACACTACTATAATTCCATTGCTGTCATTCAAACAGAGGTCATCCAACAAACAGGACTCTCTTGAAAAAGAGATTTTTAATCTCAATGAGACCTATCCTGGTTAAATAAAGGTAAAATAAAATAAAATAAACACTGACCTGATAGAAGTGTTCTCTTTGATCAGCATTCTTCAGCAAGCTCTTAATTAGATCCACAAATGTTGCGTGTGGCTCTACCGTATTGGCTGCACCAGCCTGCAAAACACAACATTAGCTGTTTTACATTGACGACTCTAGTGTATGGTTATGGTAAAACAGTGTTATCTGATTTTCAAGTTTCAAGTAATCCAAAGTCGCAACACTTCAAACTCACATCCATTGGCCATGCCTCCATGAGCATCTGCACTCTGTCCAGGTGCGGCTGAACCAGCTCTAAGTCAGCAGTGGCTTCAAAGTGACATAGCCCCAGGACGAGCTGAAACCACATCAGTGTTTCAGAACAGTGGAACAACATACTTCCTCTACAGTTGGTCAAATATTTTAATGCATTTCTTTGTGCATAACTATTCTTATTAAAAAGAGAAACCCAGTTTCACCTGCGCTCTGAGGCCCAGCAGGAGTTGGGTTCTTTGGTGGGTGCTGAGTAGCTCCGGAATAATGTCTGTAACCATGGAAACAAACTCTTCGAGCATCCCATAATCCGCCACAGTTTTGTGCTGTAGTGTTTGCCAGATGGCCGCTGATAGCAGCCTGACTGGTGGGACGAGGAGTCGCAGGGTGGAGAGTGGCAGGGGGGGGGCTGGAGGGAACATCACATGCTGAGGTCATTACTAAAGAACTGAGAGAACTTCCAAACTCAGGTTCAGACTGCACCTCGGGGATACATAGTTATTTTGCAGCTTCTGAACACACATGGTTAAAAGCGCTTCTTGTCAGTCGCTTTAGATTAAAGCATCAGCTAAATAAACAGAACTTCATGAAACCGACATTTCTGGGATCTGTTGCAGAAGTGAGGAACCTCCATTCAAATCACATTGCCATGGATTATTTAAATATAAATGTTAAAAGATAGAAAGAGAGATACGCAGCCCCTTCCTCCCTGCAGCAGTCAGGCATCACGGCCCCCTGTAGTCCCCCGCACATTTAACAACAAAGATAAAAACACCTATTTGGTGCAATATCACTTCATTATTATTATTACTGGCTCTATCTCTTGGTTAGACTATTCAACTACTTCTGTAAATAACTATGCAATATGTAATTCCACTTTTCCTACTGTTACCTGGCTACAACCATACTTAGGCTACTACATGCAAACTGTATAACAAAAAGAACACTGTTGCTGTACTTATTGTTGTCCACCTGGATGTGCATTTTTTAATTGTAATTTCTGTAATATTTTATGCATGCCTCTTAATTAAGATGTTTGTTGTTTTTGACTCTTTTGCTGTCCCTCTGTGGGAGGAATAAAGATATTCTGATTAAGTAAATATTAAAATATAATTTAGGAAATCTGGCTGTTCATAAAACGGTACAGTGAAGCCAAGTTTAAATCAGCGTTAGTTGAACTGTAGTGTTTACCGAGGGAGTAACGTTATTATAACTATTTAAGTTAAATAGTTACTCACAGCCCTCTGAGACAGGACCCTCCATCTGGGTCACACAGAGCTGAGAAATAGCTGATCGGAGTCTTCTTCTTTCTCTCCTTCTTCTCCTCCTTTTTCTCCTTCTCCTTCTTCTCCTTCTTCCTCTTCTTCTTCTTCTTCTTCTTCGAGGTTTACGAATAGCACAATACCGCCCCCTTCTGGACGGGAGTTTGGATCAGTCGGTTGGCAGATTAAGAAGAAACAGTAAATTGTCTCTAGAATTCTAGTTGTTCTTAAGAACTTTTTTGACCTAATTTCTTCTCGTATCTTTCCTTGAATGAGTGTTGAAAACATCGCCCTTTTTCATTGTGCACCATAATCAGCAAATAATGGTCATGAGATATCAGACATAATGTATCATAATGAAAAGGAGTATGGGGCTGATCCCCCTGAGTTCCATTATCCTCCTCATACCTAGATCATATTGCTGTTCCCATCTTAACTTGAAAATATCTATCAAATAAAAGGTTCAATACTGTCAGCCAACACTGCCATAACTGAATCTATTTCCAAACAAATGAGTAAATTACATATTATATTGTAACAATGACTTCATAGGCAGCACGCTCACAGACCAAAGGAACTGGTATTGACACTTTTAGCAGGGCAGCCCTTTGGTACTGCACGTGATACCCTTAACCTGAGATGCATGCAATAGAATCCTATACATAGTTGTTCTCTTGGTAAAAGGCTCTGAATACTGACAGACGTGTGTAGAAAAAGAAATCTAAGTTTTAGATAACAGTGTAGCAGTGGTAGAACAAATGACTTCCTAATTTCACTCTGGAGGAGAAGGTGTCATCACACACTATGTGTTTTAGATCTCTGACTTTAAATCTGTGTTTCATAATCTGTGCAGAAAATGGTTTGCCTTACTTTTTTTTAACTTCAAAATGTTAATTACTGACTTTCATTTTAAAAACCTGAGCAAAGGAATCAATAATCTAAGACATGAGAAAACCCAACTCATTATGAAAGACGAAGGTACGTTTTAACCGTTTGTTTTCTTGTTCTAATTGAAAAAAAAAAAAAAGCGAAAAAACGGAAATTCAGCTCGTTTTTTCGTTTTTCTGTTCTTACTGTTAAAACAAGTATACCACTAAATGTTTCGTTTCCATAAGTGGGTGTGTCTCCAGCGCCTCCTTGCTTCTGATTGGCTAGTGTGCCCTACGCTTGTGCTGTACTCTTCAAAATAAAGGTTCTACGTCTTTGCCTTTAGACTGCGTTACAAATATACGCATATATTATTATATTCATACATACAAGTACAAGTCTGTCCGTATGTCTGTCTTTCTATGTATATGTCTGTCTCGATGTCTTTCTATCTCGATGTCTGTCTGTCTGTCTTTCTGTGAATATATTTTAGAGTTTAAAGCGTAGCCACTTTTACTCCACTACATGTATTTAAAACCTTTAGTAACTTTACAGATTTTGATTAATTATGTGAAATGTAATCAACACTTAAATCAGACTGTAGTTCCACCTGGAGTAAATTCACAAGCTACCCTGCAGTATACAAAGTCATTCAAACTAGCTGCACCTTTACCAGCTTTGAGAACACTTTCATGATCAATCATTATAAAACATATCATATATATTATTCTGAAATGGACCAATCTGCACAACGACTACTTTTACTATCGCTACTTTCACTATATTTTGATGAGAATACTTTTCTACTTTCACTTGAGGAACATTTTGAATGCAGGACTTTTACTGTAACAGAGTATTCCTACACTCTGGTACTTCTACTTTTACTCAAGTACAAGATCTGAGTACTTTACTTTTACTCAAGTACAAGATCTGAGTACTTCTACTTTTACTCAAGTACAAGACCTGAGTACTTCTACTTTTACTCAAGTACAAGATCTGAGTACTTCTACTTTTACTCAAGTACAACATCTGATTACTTCTAAGATGTTGTACTTGAGTAAAAGTAGAAGTACTCAGATCTTGTACTTGAGTAAAAGTAGAAGTACTCAGGTCTTGTACTTGAGTAAAAGTNACGATTCGCCTTCTGCACAGTTTGTCACAAAGAATTTCAATTATTCGCGATGGGAGAGTCTGCGCTGACGAGCCATATGAAAGGTAAGCCGTAGTAGAGCATTTTGGATTAGGCTAACGTTGCATGTTACGTTTGTTTGAAGAGCATCTTGCAGGTTTTATTTTGTCTACATTTATGCTTAAACTTGCTTGAAAATTACAATTAAAAAAGTGAATGCAGGATTTGATATGTTTTACGAGACATAAGGGCAGGAATTCAGAGGGAAAGGACCAATTGACCGCAGTCAATTTCGGGACAGTGTTACAGGGGCTTTATGGCTACACCTTGCGAATGATAAATTCAAGTCTTTATGTTAGTTATTGTGCATTGTCCCTTCTTTTTTACAATCAAATGTTCACATAATAAAAAGAGTAAAGAAAAGGAGCACAGACAAGCATAGAAAAGTAAGAAATAAAATAAGAAATTCGGTCAATGAGTCACTTATTGTTTGTATAGTTAAAGAGAAGAAGTCAAGCTTGGGAGTTTCATTCCAGTCTGTTTCTGTTTCTCTTCTGAATCGTCCTATCAGATCAGTTTGTGTCATTATACACAACAGCCCCCTCCATCGAGCATTGAGAACACCAATAGCAATAAGCAATAGTTCCTCTTGTAGGCTATGACAATAGCCGCTTTCACACCAAGTACTTTGCGAGCATTGAGAGCATTGAGAGCATTGAGTGTGCATTTCAATTAAAAGTCCGAAACAGAAGTTCAATGTCCAGTTTGTTGGTGTTCTCAATGCTCGTTGGAGGGGGCTGTTGTACTCCATGAACATACATAAGGAATACAAACCTTTGCTCTTAAATGCACAGACATATTTACTTGGACACATACATACATACATGTGCATTGTCCCCTTTACAAAGAAAACTTTGTCTAAACCCAGAGCCTCTGTTCAGATAATATAATATATAAGACAGAGCAGGGTAATTGGGAGCATTGTGAATGACTGTAAAACTACCACACCACAGATCTAAATTTGGACAGTCAGCTTTCTACATTTGGGTTGTCCAAAAGTCCGAAGTCCTTGTAAAAAGCTTAATTTTATATTTGTTTGGCAAATGTCAGTTAATTAAGGTTTATTGTTGTAGCCTAAAGTAAGTCTCTTTGTATTGGTGTATTTTTGTGTGTAGTGTGATCTGTATTTTATTTTCTTTACTGATTTTGAAGTGTATTGTAGTTTTATGATCCTGAAAGGTGTATGTATATTTTAATTATATTTGTCAGAGCACTAGGGAAAAGAGTTGGAAATTAGCATTATATTCAAATTTCTTTATTAGGATAAACCCCTTGTACATACACTCTGTAATAGTGTGTGTGCATCATGAAAGAAAGGCTTTTCAAATATTGTTAGACGAAAGGCGTAGCACTGGCAGAGCAGACACATTCACAAGGACTGCAGGGTGTCTTGCCTTAGGTGAAATGTTTCTAATGTGCTTTCACACGCTGTCAGGTTTGTTGTGTGTCTGACCCTATATATCGGTGTGTGTTGCAAACCTCTGTGTGCTGTGAGCTCCACAACATGCAGAAATGCGCTGGAAAGTAAACCAAACTCTGGCCTGGATTGATATATAAAGACACTACAGTGCAATTATTACCGTTCCAGTTTGACTTGCAGTACAATATCTGAAAGGCTGCCCCTCCTCGTGTTTAAATTAATTTGACCCCTTACATAAAAGCATCTGTCTTTGCATCTCTGCTTAGTCTGGTACATGATACCAAGCCTTTGTATGGAAAAAGACTGGCAAGGCACCCAGCATTAATTAAGCTGCCAGTCATTCTGTAACTAGCCTCATCATTAGAGGGGCACAAACCACGAGGACTGGGTTTGCTGCTTGTGCATTAAGCTACATTGCTGTGTTCAGCTAGTCATCTGTGTCCCATATTGAATCATATCAGATGAGAGATTCGCCTAACCACTGCTTGCCTGCTGTTTTCCTCTAGGCTTTACGTATAGTAGTGAGTCACCCCCCCCC
>NW_011332990.1:116500-126753 GCF_000735185.1 Notothenia coriiceps
AGACGAATTTGGACATGCATACCTCGAATGCACTATGAACGCGCCACACCTTATCATCATTTACGAGCCTGCCTAGGCCTCCAAGAGCCCGGCAGCCAGCAAGGACCTAGCAGAGAAAAACGGCCCATGCGAGAGCCTCTCGAGCTGTGTTGTGAGGCCCGAAACAGCTGGACGAACTTGGCCGCCCTATCTGGTGAGTGACCGGGTTAGCTCCCAGATACTCGCTTTAGCCTAACGTCACATCCACACTTGGTGAGTTAGCATCTACACGCCCGCAACCCTATCACGCCACGCTAATAACTACCACGTAGCATTGATAATATACGTAACGTTACATGGCAGGACCTGCTATGGACACTAGCCTCCATCAACCAGAAACTAATGCGGAAAGTATCAGCCCGTATCTCGCGTTACCTAACACGAACTCACAACCCAATCTAGCAGGTACGACGTGTAACCGGAGTGAGAAGACGCGAGAACGAGCGTAACTACATGACGACTAGGCGATCTGGCGGAGAAAGGTTGTGGAGCCTCCGTTGATATGCCGTTGTAAATGGCTTGATGGAAAGCAGGTGTGTAGTCGGGGAGGGTGCACAGCTGATTGCAGCAGGTGAGTGGAGGTTGAGCCGGGAGCCAGGAGTGACAGCCACCACGCACACACAAACAACACAGACAGGGGGAAACAAACAAACACAAAGGAGACGGCTGGAGCTGTACAGCCACCACAGCGTTACCTAATGCAACTCCACACTATGTCTTACGGTGCCGTGTACCGGAGGGGAGAGAGAGAGAGCAGCGAAGGGGGGGGGAGAGAGAAGTAATACGGTTTCCTTTTAAAGCTGGGGAGAGTATGTGCTGCAGGGAGGTGGATGCACAACGCACCCAGGAACGAACACTAGCTCCGGTCCTTTTTACTGTGGACTCGATGTCCTGACAGGCTGGTATTTGTGCAACCTGCACAAACAAAATACTGCACCATGATTACAAATGGTGAAATACAATGTAAAACTACCGAAAAATACCAGCTCACACAAAAAAAAAATACCAGCTCACACAACCGCACAACCGCTCAACTCAACGCAACTACTAACTATACCCGCGGTCAGAGAGCGGAGATGTTTACCCTTTGTTATGTAATATGACGCGTTTGACGTATGACCTTAAAAAAAAGCCGTTTTTAAGAGCAGAGATCAAAATTGCTCCTTTCCCTCTGAATTCCTGCCCTTATGTCTCGTAAAACATATCAAATCCTACATTCACTTTTTTAATTGTAATTTTAAAGCAAGTTTAAGCATAAATGTAGAAAAAAAACAACCTGCAAGATGCTCTTTAAGATTGTGATGATCAAATAATGATGGCAACATTATGTTAGTTGGCTCTCTCTTATTCAAATAGTGGAGACAGAAAGCAGGAGGGATAAGTAGTCCTTTCCAGAGGCTACATGCTGTTCCTATTAACTCCTGCGAGAATGGTGATGGCAGCTGTTAGCCCCATGAGGTCATCCCGCAGGCTTGGATGGGGAATAGGTCTGTAACCTCATCAAGCCGACACAGACTGAGAGAAAGAAGAAATGATAGTGAAAACTGGCATTTATCTTTACAATTATGTGCAGAATTTGTTGTCAAACAGAGAACCAGTGAAACCAGCAGTAACTACTTGGAACCAACAAGGTAGTTGTATGCCGGAGATGGCCAGGTGTTAATGATGACTGAAGAGGAGGGCCGGGGGATGCTCAGTATTTCATAATCTGTTTGTGGTTTCTGCAGCGGGGCATAAAGTATAGTGACTGTCAAGGCACAGAGGAGTGCAGGGCCAACCTGTTTGTAGGACTGGTGGCTTATTGAATGCATCCGATTAACAACAAAACATTTAAAAAAAGAAATAAGTTGAACAAAGACTACATTTAATGAGAAAAGTAAAAAGCTAGTGTGATTGCAGTCTGGATATTTAGATATTTGAGTCATAACATTGATTTATGTGAATATTGGATCTAGGCCAAGTGTTGGATGAAAATATAAAAACAATGCTAATAAGTATAACGCTACAGCCAGGAAGAGGAGTTATCTTACCATAAAGACTGGCAACAGAAGGAAACAGGTGGCCTGGAATGCAAAATTGTAAAATCAATCGTTTGGCAGCTCCAAAGCTTAGATTACATTTTATATCTTGGGTTTTCCTGGAGGGTTTGTGTAAAGAACAGTCCATGCTACACAGCAGAAAAGCTAACTATCTGCTAGCTACAGCATGATAGTAGAAACAATCAATTGAAACACAGGGCAAAGTGATTGATACCACTCTTATGTGTTTGCTAACTGAGAAGCTACATCAAGCAACTGATTAGTTTAGCATAAGAAGCACAGGGAAACAGCCAGGTGTAGTCCAATTACTTTAATTTTAGTATGCCATTTGTTTAACCCGTGCAAATATTTAAATGTTGAAAATCCACAGACTATAGTTTCCCCAATTTCCCAGTCTTTCTGCTTAGCAAAGCAAAGGTAACCATCACACTCAAGTGGTGTACATTTTTTAAAACTAACTCAGACAGAGTATTTCCCAAAATGTCAAACAATTATTCTAAGACAAAAACATCCTTCGGTATTTCAATCATTTATTATTTTAACTGATCAAAATCAACCCAAGAATTGAGGGACACGTGCTTTTAGACTATTCAAATTGCCAAAATTCCTTCACTGAACAAGCAGTTGAAATAATCCAGGATTGTAAACTACATCCAAAGTAATGTCAGAGGAATTTAATGAGGAAGCTTTAAGGGCCACAAGTACAAGCGGGAAATCAAAAATGGTGAAGCTGTCCATGATCCACTGTATCATATTCTTGGTTTTAACTTTTGTTGGACTTTCTGTAGCCATCTCTGAACTAGAATCATAAAAAACCCAACCTCTTCATGCAACTTTAAGAAGAACGTTCCTATAGACTGTAAAAAAACAAAACAAAACAAGCCCTAAGGAGTTTCCTTTCAGTTAAACCAAGTTTCCAAACCATAAACTGTTCGGTGGTTTCGTCTGACAAATGTTCTGGTAAAACAACGACACAGTGCTGCTTTTGGATAGAAAATACAGCAAAGGTCCCAACTCCAGCTTTCCTATAAAAATCTTCTACAGTTAATGCACAAACACACACACACACACACACACACACACACACACACACACACACACACACACACACACACACACACACACACACACACACACACACACACACACACACACACACACACACACACACCATTACAATTACATCATTTTAGTTGTACGGATAACTTCCAACCTCCCTCACTCATTCAAATGTCAGGCTTGGTTAAGAAAATCCCATTATTTCTATCAGAATATGAGCTACAGCTGCCCCATAAAAGATACAAATCAGACTTGAGTTGGCGAGCTCAGTTGAAACAAATTAGTTTCTATTGAAAACTGTGTCTTCTTGGCTCTAAGACAAATGTACAGAAAGTTGTGTTTGCCCACAGCGCAGAGACTGCACTTTCTGATCTCATGCCAAATAAAAAACGGCTCCTTTCTGTCATGACCTCATGCTCAAATACTTACCAGCTACTGAACAGAACCCCCCTGCCTACAGGCCCCTAATTTTATTTTTCTTAGTATGAACTCCTCATCGATCAGGGCACACATACTGCAAGACATGTTTACATTATTTACATTGGTAAAGCCATTATTTCAACAATAATACAAGTACAGAAGTATGTTTTGGATAAATATTCTCCTCTGACTGAATACTTTTTGGATTTATCTTTATTATTTTTATTATTTTATTGTTACAATCAAGGGCATCATTGATGCTGTCCCCCTCAAAACCCTAGTTTTTTCTAACCTTATCTAACCCAGCTGAAAAAAGTGTTTTCTCCTCTGCAAGATGTGAGAGTAAAATAATACTTTAATATCGTTTTTTTTGTAAATTCTCCAAAAAAACATTTGATATTTTGTTTACATTTCCTATATAGAGGTTTAACATGGGCTAAAGTTCCAGTTATGTACCTTACATTTGTTTAATTCATTTTAGGTTTTTTACAGTTCAAGAAAGCCCATTGTTTAATGGGTCAGCGGAGGGATCGGGTCATTGCTAAAGATTATTCTGAAGGGTCCATCAGAAGAAGAAAAATACATAATAATGTTTTACATTCTTTAGATTTGTTTCTAAACTTTGTCTTTTATGTGAATATATCTTTTATGTCAACTTTTTTTCTGAAAAGTAACTCGTAACTATAGCTGTCAAAAAGTGGTGTATAAATTATACTATATTTCCCTGGAGAAGAAGTAAAGTCACACAAAATGGAAACACAAGTAAAATATTTGTATAATACTTTAGTAAATGTTCTTAGATGGAATTAGGATAAAACAGATCCCAGAAAGAAATCCCTTTTGCGAATCATAAAAACATAACAGATGAACAGCACTTCCATCATCCAGTATGAGACAACCACGTTAACGTATTTGTTGCCTTTGGGACTCATTTTGACAGAAAATTCCCCTCAGAGCTATCTGTCAGATGTGGTGGCTTGTTAAACCAGGTCATGTTTCTGCTCTTAGGTTAAGATCACAGAAATTATTGAAAAGGTTTTTGCTGGAGGGATCTGCCACGGGGCCGATTCTTCCAGAATGCACCCCTCGGCTGCCAGTTGTCCCGCCTCCAACCTCTCTGGCAAGCTGCAAGACCTTTTCAAACATTCATGGTCCCAAAACCCTTACAAGGACTTCTTGTAAGTAGAACATTTGCATGAAATGTGGCTATGCCAGAGTGCAGAGTATTTAGTTGCAATTGGAAAATAAATAAGGGTATGTATAAATTAGCCAAATATGTAAATCCTATTGATGAAGCAGGAGGTGGATTCTTTCTCTGTGAAAAACAATACTTATTGCGGGGCCAAAAGTAATTATTGCACACAATAATAGGATATTGTCACGCTGATGCCTAATTCAATCTTTGGTGTGTTTTCCAACATTGAAGCGCAGCCAGACATCATGTTTATTGTAAAGACCTCAATGAAGACCAGGTTCACTCAAAAGGGCGGGAGTGAGGCACAGTGATTCAAGACCCATAAAAGTCTCTGGACATAAAGTAAAAAAACAATATAAAACATACCCAGTACAATGGTCAGAGATACATTACTGATGTGTTTTCCTTCTGGTCAGTATAAAGAACAACCCGTTGAGTATGAAGTCAAGTAGAGGTTCATTTAATGCCTTGGATTGTCAGGATTATCTACTCATGTAACGTCTATTCTAAGCAGTTTGACATTTACTCAAACACTTAATTTTGAACTGTTTATAGTTTCCCTACCGTACATTTTCAGTTTTAGGCCTCGGAGACCCCAGCTATAAATCACAGCTAAACGATTTTAAAGTCTCATTGACCTTTCTGGCAAACAAACATGTTTTTGTCCATGCATACTAAATATGAAATGTAGCCTATCCTGATTTGATGTAATAATAATGGTTTATAGCCATCCAACTGTATTGCATGGGGTTAACGCTTCATTACTTTTCTACAAAGTAGGCTTTAAAAAGCTTAGAGACAAGCAACAATATTATGGCCGTCTGTTATTGGAAATTATTACTTTTATTACTATTATTATGAAGGCTACATTTGCAGTAAGCACACAATTCGGACCTATTTCTTTATAACAGGTCATTTTGAACTTTGCTCATATATGCATTGCATTCTGAAGCACGGGATTTCACTAAGCTGTTATCACCTGACACCTCCCGCTGCACAGAGGATTCTGGTATATTTGCATTAAGTAAAGCCAACTCTGTGTTAACTTGTTCTGCCAAACTTAAAAGTAGTGTAGTATGGGTATTAACACGAACTCTGCCTACCAGCATGCCTATATGTCACTCATGCCACATTTTATCTTGAGAGTAAAAAAAAACCATGACATTTTAAAACAACACAATATGGTTTTCGGGGTAGATTTGTGCAGGACATTTTCTTGGTAAGCAGCAGTGACTTCCTGCTGGTTGAGTTATGGTCAACACAAAAACCTCAGCCGCTGCCCCATGACCTCTCCTTCAGGTGAACAGGAAACCTCAGGACTTCTCGTAATTTTCATCTTTACAGTTTTTTTTTTAAACATTTCTCTGTGATTGACCTTGGCAATTGATTATTTCCCAACAGAATGTAGAAAAGTAAATTAATATTGGTTAGTTTCCACCATTGAGTTCGCAGCTGTGTTTTGCTGTGGCCAAGCCAAACAGCTGAGCAGCTATCGGGCCCAGGTGCATGCTGAGGGGTTTCCTGACTCAGACCCGGCTCTGCTGCCCCCAGCCTCGAGGTGCAGACAGAAACACTGTCTGGTTGTTTCTGATACAATAACACCTAATCAATCACCAGGTTTTGATTTTATTCAACATTTTGACATTGCAAGGGGTAATTCATTTCCTTGCAGCTTAATATTTTAACACTCATATCCCACTACAAATTGTGGTATTGCCAAATCAAACAAAGTGGAAGCAACATGCCAGATGTTTGGATTCTTTAATGAACCTGTAAATAACTTCAGAACAGTGGCATTAAACAACCTTATTGGATTTTCAGACCTCACTATATATATTTTTCGAGAAATTGATGTTTACCGCTGTGACTTAAATGCTAATACATGAGAGGCTCTAACTGCTCTGCTGGATAGAGCTTTAACAGGTTGGTTACACTTTGGTTTGATTGGTTGGCTCAGAAGACCTAAGACACGCAAACTGCCAAACTGTGATCCAGCCTTCATTTCCATGCACTCAATAAATATTTTTTAAAGGTTCCATGTCATTCTACTGATCATAATTCCATTGTTGAGGTGTACTAGAATAGACTTACATTGTTCAATGTTCCAAAATCACATTGGTTTTCTCAAACAGCATTTAAATAACAGGACGTTACCCCAAATTAAAATACTTAAACTTAAAAATAAGAATGCATGTCGTTGTGGCCTTATTTTGTAGCGATGTGACGTTGTGATACATTTACTCAAGTGATGGCAGCGTCTGTTGTGTAAGAAGTTGAAGTTTGGAAATGCAGAAATGAAGTTTGTGCAGTAAGAGAGATGTGAGATTAACAGAAGTCTACAGCCTCTGCTTGAATTTAGCACCTACATGCTACATTAGTTGGGACTAACATAATCCATTTAAACTAATCGAAACGTTGAGGATTGATTTTCATTTTAGGTCATGTACAGTAGACGCCATGTAATGTCAAATAAGAACAATCTGTGAATGTGTTTTAAACCTTTGTTTCCTAACTGTCCATCTGACAATGTTACAGGAGTGCAATGAGGAATCAGAGGCATATTCTTAGAAAATCATGTTGTTGTGTTAATTGACTCACAATATTTTAAAGAAAGAAACATGTGACATTTCATCAAGATAGACCTTAAATGGATGGTTCGGATTTTCTTAAATTGGATTGTATGTTCGGCAAAATGTGCACCTTAACATGTGCATAACAGGAAATGACTTCACACGGTGAGGTAGGGGATTTATTCATTTAATTTATTAAGATGCTACATAGTCCAACCAGGTTGGGTCTTTTTTACACACCAGAGAGACTACTTGAACTAGTAATATTAATCTTCTTCTCAGATAGACTTATTTATTTATTTATATACATACAAAACAGTTTGCCGACTGCTTACATTGATCACGGTGATGGTCAGAGACTCCAGGTCAGTGTAGTGTGTTTTACAACCGGGCCTGGATCAATTAGTATTGACACGTAATTGTTATTGTTTGTTTGATCCTAACTGGAGTACCAGGGGTTACTGCGCCAAAGCAGGATGGTGCTTAATAATACAATTCAAATGACAGTATATTATGGTACTGTAAAATGTTCTGAAACTCCAACCAGGATTCAATGAACAAGAAGAATGATCTGTCAGTACTATATGACCCAGGTCTGATAACCCCAGATGGGACTGTAGATCAGGTCTGTCTGCCCTCCCTCTAAGCAGCAAGCAATCCTCAACCCAACAACTATACAGAGATACAGTAGAAACAGAAGCTCATGTATATTTTAACCTTTTACTTCACCATCATATCCCCCTCCACCTAAAACGAAAATATGGTGGTGTTATGTATTTTTCTTTCACTTAAAGAAAGGGTAATGCATTCTGAATCTCATGTGGATACAGAGGGAAAACAATATGAACAACGGCTCTTTATTTCTTCTACACTCACTCTCCATTGCCTTTTCCCCCCTCATGCAAATTTGGAGATGAAACTATTTGAGCGTATGTTTCGGTTTATTTTTGACCAAGACATAACCATCGGCTCTAGAAGAGTACAATGTCATCATGTGGTCCCCCCAAGGATATCAGCTAGGATGTATGTGCCCCCACCCCCCCTCAACCTTCACTCGCCCCGATTCCTCGGACACGACGTTCCTGCGTCGAAGCCGGACCTTATATGACGAGTAAGCGTCGGCGTCGTACGAAAGTCCCCTATTTTAAGTTGTGCTAAGACCCTAAAACGGTGATCTTTACGGTAGTAGTGAGCCCCCGCCGCAGTCACATGAGTCTCCAGAAAGAGACTTAAAGCCAGCAGTAACAATATACACTTCAGCATGTACACAACTTGCTGTCGCGATTGCGTTAAACCTGTTAATGCGCGGTTCTTCTTTCTCGATTGGTAATCTGAGTGCATTTTTTTTGGTTGCAATGTCCAGAACGGAGATGCATTTGTAGTGTATCAACGTTCACGCTTTGCAACAACAGAGTTGAAACGGTCATACACTATCGGAGGTGTGATCACGCCCGCACCCCGTCATTCAAACTTTGTCTAAATTACGTTCACTAGTCTTGAAAAAGAATGTGTCGCGGAGTCACCGTGACTCCATCACAGACGGTACGCTCGACCAGTCAAACTTCACACACTTACAGTACTAAATCCACATAACAACAGAAAGATATTCACTGCATGGTTCGGCTATACACAGCGATGCCATCCCTTAACCTCACCTACCACGCCCATGGCCCGAGGTGTCGGTCGATGCGCGTAGCTAGTAGTAGTACCGACGTAGTGCGTGTGACTGTGCTAGATGATCAATATAGTGCTCTCCGCGAGTAAGGGGACCGATTTTGAGGAAAATTCCTTCCTAAAGGTTCTCCTTACTTAGAGTGTGTCCCGATAGTCCCTAATAAGTTTATCTGAAGCGCTGAGAAGTTAGTGTCCGAAACAGTTATAGCCTAGCAGAACTAACAGCTTGTTGATACTAGTCACTTGATGATAGCCATAAAAGAAAGGAGCACACCAATAATAAAAGTGAGATTGAAATAGGGCAACTGACAGTTGAGTGACGAGTGGTGTGAACACGTGCGGGGCCCCAACAGTCTTCCGCCCCTAAAACTAACGTACGCAGTGTGTGTGCAACCGTCGACCTGAACAAACTAAGATTAAATTAACGAAAATATTACCACTAATCTATTCATGAGTACACCTGACATCCAAACGTGTTGAAGTAGAATAAAGTCTCAAAGAAAGACAGAACAACCTAAAAATACTAAATTTAGTAAGAAAAACAACATGCCGTACTTTCCGATAATTTCCTATACGGCGATGTGTTTCACTTGAGGTCTACTTACATCCTGCTAAAAGACAATGTACAATTGTATACTTTAGGCGTTGCGGAGACTACACTAGGAATATACCCGTTTCAATAAGAGTCCTGGTTCTGTTCCATAATTCTCTGGATGTAATTATGACGTATCATCGCCGGATATACTTTATGTGAGCTGTCTCTTCCGTGTATCGTATGTATATTTAATTGTTCGCTCCTGTTCATCCTACGTACACTGACAATCCCTACAGGGATGTCGTGTTGTTCCTGGTTGCAGGAACAAGTCCAAGGAGTAAGTTTCTCTGGGCAACCAGAAAGGTTGAGGAAAAAACAAAAAGAGTGTAAAGGCTGCCTGCAGGTATGTGAAACTTAGTGAGTCTCAAAACAAAATACCGTCTGTTACATACCCCGTTCATAGTAGTGACTAGTGACTCACAAAGGTCAAAGAAACGACGACCACTAAACACACACTAAAAGAAAGTTGAGGTGACGTCCGGACACAAATCAAAAAAACCCACAGAACAAGTCCGTAACTTAGACAACGAATAATTACAATATGGGCCAATGTGACGTCAACTTCAGTATAAGTAAAAATTACGTGATTCTAATTTCTCACACAGAGGAACTAGAAAGGGACGTCGTGTTGATTATACACTTTAAAGAAGAGCTCCTCCTCC
>NW_011332990.1:126798-130478 GCF_000735185.1 Notothenia coriiceps
ATAAATATTATCTGAACAGAGGCTCTGGGTTTAGACAAAGTTTTTTGAAAGGGGACAAATGCACATGTATGTATGTATGTGTCCAAAGTAAATATGTCGTGCATTTAAGAGCAAAGGTTTGTATTTCCTTATGTATTGTCATTGGTAGTACAACAGCCCCCTCCCAACGAGCATTGAAACAGCCAATCAAACTGGACATTGAATCTTCTGTCGGAACTTTAATGAAATGCACTACTCAATGCTCTCCAATGCTCTCAATGCTCGCAAATACTTGGGTGAAACGGCTATTTGTCATAGCTACAAAGGAACTATTGCTTATTGCTATTGGTGTTCTCAATGCTCGTGGAGGGGGGCCCCTGTTGTGTATAATGACACAAACTGATCTGATAGACGATTCAGAAGAGAAACAGAAACAGACTGGAATGAAACTCCCGAAGCTTGACTTCCTTCTCTTTTAACTAATTACAAACAATAAGTGACTCATTGACCAAATTTCTTATTTATTTCTACTTTTTCTATGCTTGTCCTGTGCGGTGGCCTTTTCTTTTACTCTTTTTATTATGTGAACATTTGATTGTAAAAAAGAAGGGACAATGCAACAATAACTAGATCATAAAAGACTTGAATTTATTCATTCCGCAAGGTGTATCCATACAAGCCCCTGGTAACACTGTCCCGAAATTGACTGCGGTCGAATTGGTCCTTTCCTCTGAATTCCTGCCTTATGTCTCGTAAAAACATATCAATATCCTACATTCACGTTTTTAATTGTAATTTTAAAGTATCAGTTTAAGCATAAATGTAGAAAGAAAAAAAAAACCTGCAAGATGCTCTTTAAGCTTGTTGTCGTGCACTTTTCTACTACACGCACATGAGTAGGCTAGGCCTATTTAGTGAAGCTTTTTTTTTTAATCTTTATTGGAAAAAAGCATGTACAAACAACATGGCCTTCAGAGACTAAAAAGAAAAAAATGGAAAGGGACAGGTGCATACCAGTCTATGGTGCATACCTACCGAGGAATATAATTGACATCACAAACATTGACACGACATTAAAGTAATAAACTTAAGTTAAGTAAGTATAACAAAGAGCCAGGGCTTTTTACACAAATCTTATTTTTCAATTATGCTTTAAGGGTTGATTGCATTTTTGTTCATTCATTTAAGTGCTTTAAAAAAACAAGTTAAAAACTACATACAATTTAGGGTTTGCTTTTATACATTTGGATTTATGAATATGAAATGTACATAGAATAACAATATTATTGATTCAAAATGATTTCTAAAGTAAGTCAATAAATGATGTCATTTAGAGAACAATTGGTGAATCACCCATTCTTGAGAAAAGCCAATCATGTATATCCAGCCATAAAGCCTCAGAATGAATACGATTTAAAAAAAAAAAAAAGGTGAACAGTTATTTCAGGCAATCACAAAAAACAAATGTATTAGTTTCTATACCAAATCGCTGTTGTACCAATTTATCTTAGTGTAATGTATGTATCTTAAGGGGCTGTTTGTTCTTAAGCTGCTAAATTCAAAGTCTCATCTCCAGATCTGGGTTTTAGCAACATCCAGTTTTTTTTTATTATGTATAACAAACCACAGATAAATTACATTTAGCATCGGATTTAAACAAAGTCACTTGACTCCATTTAACTGTAGTCAAGAACACATTGCACAGTTTCAAAATTGCACATAAGGTGGTTAAAATCAGCTGAGCTATCCTTAAACATGTGATGCACAGCGATGATGTTGTGTGAGGTGATGGTTTATTCTGCCTGTGGAGGAGCTCCCTTCTCTCAACAGGATGTGTGATTGTTACGCTGGGTTAAGATAAGCAAAGCAGAGAAACCATTCCGCTCAAGAAAGGGCTGCCAAAACTCTGCTGCTCAAAAGGTGAGATGCTGTTGCTGATTTATCGTCATGTTATGTCAAGTAGGCACACCCTTTTAGGCCTATTTCGGCCTGGATTATATCAGGGGAGCCAGAAAGCTGATTACATATCTGTAATCTTGTTTTTATAAAAACATTTCCAGTGGCAGAAATACAGTTAGGGCAGGGCTGATTTATCCAGTGAACCCCTGCAATGATCGGATTTGCCAGTTTGAAGCAGAATCAAACCACAGAAATGCTGACATCTTGTCTATGTAATAACAGACAACCATTCAACCAAATATTTTCCAGCAGATAGGGTAACCCAATTTGTTCATCCATGGAAACCATTTCCCATTAATTAAGGGCTCAAAGTAAAATGGCAGAACAGATTTATTTCTCTATTCCCCTCAGCTATTTAAACCATGGAATTAGTGCATAATGTAAAGAAAACAAGCATCCTTTAACCCAGTGTTGTCAGCAAGCTAATTATATGGTTAATTAAACTTCACAAAAGCTAATTTCAGTCAAAACTACACTAACTCCATGATAGGTGACCTTTGTATGCAGTAAAAAGTAAATCTACTCTATTCATCAAATGGCATACGGTACATTTTTTAAAACCCTGCTCCTGTATAATTTGAACATTTGTTTAACCGATATGAGACAGAGCATGCAAACAAGCCTCTATGTTACATGTTATGTCTGCGGCCCAAGGTCTGTTAGCCAACATCCTCAGATAGTCACATGGAATTAGACACTGAATATCCACTGAATACTCTTCCACCCACTGTGGTGAGATAAACAGAGAGAAGGCAAAATAGAAAGTGAAATTTTACTGCAAAAATCATCTATCTAGTCTGAACCAGCAGACAGATGAAACCAGGAAGAGTGGAAACTCATTTTGTTTATCTGTGTAAAGTGAAATTCCATCCTACACCTTTTTGTATGAATGAAAAACAGATTGAGGAACACTTTGAGGAACTCCTGAACCCGACAACTCCGCCCTCTATGTTAGAGGCAGAGCTGGAGTATGACGGGGGATCGACACCAATCTCCCGGGGGGAGGTCGTCAAACAACTTCACAGTGGCAAAGCCCCGGGGGTGGATGAGGTCCGCCCAGAAATGCTGAAGGCTCTGGGTGTTGAGGGACTGTCATGGTTGACACGTCTCATCAACGTTGCGTGGAAGTCGGAAACAGTACCGAAGGAGTGGCAGACCGGGGTGGTGGTTCCCCTTTTTAAAAAGGGGGATCAGAGGGTGTGTGCCAATTACAGAGGCATCACACTCCTCAGCCTTCCCGGGAAAGTTTATTCTAAAGGTACTCGAAAGGAGGGTCAGGCCGATTGTCGAACCTCAGATCAGTGGCGGCGCCAGAGATTTTCTCTAGGGGGTGCTGTGGGGTAGATTGACGTTTCATAGAGGGTGCTCAAACTTTAAGGGTTTCCCATTAATGCACCAGCGCTACAGTTGAATTTTCTACTGCAACTCATACTTGTTAACCCCCCCGATTTTCGCGGGAGACGATTTCATTATAAAACAGGACAAGAAGAGCGTAAGATCTATATAAGATCACATGATAGTTTGATTAGAGAGGTAGAGTCGTGGATGCAGTCATGAACGCTCTAGAATGGTTGGTATGAATGGGGGGCGGCGCGATGCATTTCCTCTGGCACAAAGTGTGTACCCTTGCTTTGTACAACATGCGACATAATGTTCAGGCTCACCTATCGTCAGACTTCATTTGAGACTAAAACAGTCTTTTAGCCCCTTCTTTACGCCCTCTTTATACTGGGAGTCCTCCT
>NW_011332990.1:130523-133733 GCF_000735185.1 Notothenia coriiceps
GTATTGTAAACTATAAAAAGAGCTCCTCCTTCCCCCCTCCACCCACCCCGTGTATGTAGGATCGACTATAGGAACCCCCCTGGGTACTACTGTAAATGAAAGATCTCGGCTACCAATACAGACCAGTTTTTATTTGGCTTTGTATGCGAGTTTATCAAAGAGAGGTTAAACGTACTCCCCGATCAAAGGAGACACACTCTTAATCTTAGTGCATTAAAAATGAATATGACTTCAACTGCAGTGAGGGTATAACATTAATAAGCAACAGATCAATGCTGAACAAACACCAACAAACTAAACACAGGCCTGCAGTGGAGTTGAAAGAAAATCACACACAAATCACCAGCAGCAAAGAAACTGGAAACACTCAGTTGATCTCTGACATACATTTGCCCCAAACAAAACGTGAACAAATGTATGGCTCAGTAGGAAAATGTGAGAAAACAAAAAAGAGTTGGAAAAGACCAAGGTCTCTTTGAGAGGACACTGAAACAGGACCTTGGTGTTGTTGATGCTGTAAGGGAAACACATAACAGTCACATGCACCTCCTGTCCACTCTTATTATATGTATGCATGCTTTCTCTGTGTGTGTATTTCTATATATATATTTATGTACTGTATATACCTTTGTCTTGGCCTGAGAATAACTTGCCCAAATAGGTCACAAGGCAAGCAGTTTATCTGTTTAACATGTACAGAAATCGTCCTACAAATCTGGAGTTCATCTTTGTAGCTGCAATATCCTTAAAAGCTTTCATCCTAACAACAAAAGAATGAATTAAAATCATAAAAATCCAACAAAGACAGAAAGAAACTCTGAAAATGAAGTTGTGCAAACCTACAGTCAAATGACATATTATAATCACCATTATAAAAGCAATTAAATTAGATTCAAAAAGTCCAGATGCAACAGTGTGTGTGAACGCATGCAATCAAACATCCCCCTTTCTGACAACCGGGGGTGTGGTGAGCAGTGAGTGACAGTCAACGGGAATAAAGGTAGAGTGAAAATAATAAACCACACGAGGAAAGAAAATACGAATAGTGTTCACTGATCAAAGTTGTTCGACAATCAAAGACGAGCCGATTTGACAAAGCCTGTGATTGAAGGAGTCAGTTTGATAGCCCTGTGTGAGGATCATTCCTCTGGGAAATCCCTTCCTTAAAAGGAGTTTTAGCCAGGGGACACCTGGATATAGTGTGCAGTGTGCAGTGTGCAGTGTGCGTGTGTGGGGCGGTTACGTATACATACACATCGGCTCTGGCCTCCGTCATTTAGAAAAAGAAACAACAATACACTAAAATGACATTCACACACTTTCAAACTGACTCAGTCGCAGCAACACTACCTCGCCGGTGTTAGAAAAACTGGTCTTGATCACTTGCATTAAATCATGTTTCCATTACTCCCCCCCCACACAGTCATCTGTATACATGAAACTTTGAGAAAAAGGGCCAGAATGACTATGTGATGTTTACGTAGAGGCAAGACCTGTAACAGTTGGTTTGTTCTTTAGATGATGAATGGTTTTTTTCTTCTTTATTTTCTCATACATTACCTTTTAAAATGTTACATAAATGAGACTGAATCAAAACTAGTACCACCCCCCACCCAGTGGATATGGCATTTCTGATCCAAAATCCCAGATCCCGTGTTTGATTTCTTCCCCCTGAAAGCATGCTGCGGCCCGACCGAACTGCTGCCATCTACAAGACCAACTTGCCCACGATGACGCCCACCACAAAGAAGAGCACGATGAGGGCCATCGTGCGGGCGCTCAACCCCTCGTCTTTCTTCATGCCAATTGAGGTGTGCTGAGATGACATCACGTTACTCTTCCTCATCCGCAGACCATCGTCCTCCTGAAACAGGAAGAAAAAAAGCAAGCGGAGTAAGCGGGATTGTAAACTAAAGCCACAATAAGAAGTGAAAAATATTGTCATGATCTGAAACTAAATGAAAAGAATATCCTTTCAGTATTAATAACGATATTGTCTGGCCATTCCAATGTTTGTGTTTTTAGCTAAAAAACTTCCCTATCACTAAAAAGGAGATGGCATGAATTTCCATCAACCTAATAGCAATGGCTTCACAATAACCACAATTGTTTTCATTCTGTTGTCTAGTCTTGTAGTTTACTAACAGTCTGGAAAAATGTTCTTCCTAGTGTCGTAGCAAATAGTATAAAAGTTGATTGCTAAATTTAAGATTTTAGCATTATGGTCATTAAAACTAAAGTAAACAGTTCTCCAAAAATGTATTTTTCAATGTTCCGGATTTATATATGGCTCTCATAAAAACACTAAACTGGTCTAATATTAAAACAAAATAGATAAAAACTTAACATGAAACTAAACTAAAACGATCAAACCAATCTGAAAATAAATAGTGATTAAAAATTAGATTAATAATAACTATATAACCTGAAAAATTGATAGAATAAAAGAAGAGGGAGAAGCGTGGTAGGAATGACGAGGTGAAGAAGAGAAAAGATGACATGCTTAAGAGAGACGGCCATCTTCTCAATCACTCAATTAGATTAAAAAAAGTATTTATCTACAAGCTCAAAGAAATAGGATCTGCTTAAATCTTCATCTGACACAATCCCCAGAGGTCCGCAGAAGGCGCCAGGCTTTAACACACTTCATTTCCCAGCAGCGGGTGGGGGGGGGGGGCTTCTGTTATTTTAATCTCAGCCCACAGGAGCAGCCAACAAGTCGTTCTGCCTCGAAGGAACCTAACGGGAAGGAGGTGGCGGATGTGTGTGTGTGGGTATGACTTATTTTTTAACTAAACCTTTAACAAATCTCAATTTTAACCCATACTTTACTGATGGTTTCACTTGTGATTGATGCGAACTCCAGTTGAATTTGCAAAATTGCCTTGTGGAGCTTTTAGCGCCTGAGGGTCTGCCCACTGATTATGGATCTGAGCAGTTACACTTCACTCTAACTTCAATCTGGAGTTACTGTCTCTATTGCAAAGAACACAGCAAAGGGTGAGGGAACCCCGACTCATTTTGGAACCACCACTCTGTGTGACATCAAGTTTCCACCCTTAATTGCTTATCCTTTGAATGGGAACATCAATCAGTATAAAAAATAGAAATAACCAAATGTGATTCTGGAGTTCAATCAAGGGCTGAGTCCGAATAGTCCATTAGCTTAGGACCTCCCTAAAAGAGTGAATGACCCGAAGTCCCCTCAGT
>NW_011332990.1:133771-156012 GCF_000735185.1 Notothenia coriiceps
ATTAAAGGAACATTTTATAAAACACTTTCTGTCATCTCAGGCCTCAATAACATCCTGAAAACATTTTCAGAATGTTTCTTGGAGAATGTTCTTTATTTGTTATCATGTAACATTCAGGGAACATTTTATACAACCCTTTCTCTCATCTCAGGCCTCAATAACATCCTGAAAACAATTTCAGAATGTTGCTTTGAAAATGTTCTTCATTTGTTATCATGTATATTTTTTATAAAAAACTTTCTGTCATCGCAGGCCTTAATAACATT
This sequence comes from Notothenia coriiceps, assembly GCF_000735185.1. Taxonomy (NCBI): domain Eukaryota; kingdom Metazoa; phylum Chordata; class Actinopteri; order Perciformes; family Nototheniidae; genus Notothenia; species Notothenia coriiceps. The sequence goes on from NW_011332990.1 coordinate 134,038, forward strand.
CTCAAAACATCCTCTAAATGTTGCAGTTAAAATGTTATGTCTTAGTTAACCTTAAACCTTATAGGAACATTATTTGAACAAATAAACACCCTAAAAAGGTTCTTTGAACATCAGATTAAAACGTTTCTTTAAAACCTTGTTAGAACCAATAGGTAACGTTAGCCAAAGTTGTGAGAACATTCCCCGCTAGCTGGGTTATCATATCACTGCCCCGTCTAAGACACGAGTGGATCTGACTTTAATTACATTTGACTCGAGTGTTTTGTCAACTTAATGTGTTGCTTAAAATAATACTTCTGCATACAGTATGTGACACTGTGAGTGTTGCACGGCCAGATACGGCTCAAGAAGCTGACTCAGATAAGGAGATATATGATACATTATGAGGTGATATGATGTGATATGAATGACAATGGGACACATCGACATCTGCACTCACAGTGCCGCGGACTGTACGTAATGTTACTTTGATCCGGTTACTTATTTTAACTTGCGGCAGATATTTAAGTAACCTTTCTTAACGCTAATGTTATAATAGTCAGATTGCTCTGAGGATGGGAGGTGATATTCTCTTAATTTTTACGTTCACACAGTCAGTTGATTTTGGCCGGCCGTCTTTCCTGCAACGGCAGTTTTCTGTATTTCCTTTATCCTGTAATATGACTTGATAGCTTTAAACTCTGCACACTGGGCTCTGATTGGTCAGCAGGCGGTGCTTTCACTAAGTTGATCTCTTACCCTGGAACCTAACCTGCTCCGGACCAGGCTAGCCATTCAGCATAAGTTACCATGGAGATCTAGCCCGCTAAGAACCAGCGTCGTAGGAGCGGAAACCCAGAGTTTTCCCTGAAGATAGCTCGCTAAGCGAAAATCCGGCTTCGTAGTGCAGGCCTTCGGAGTCATCTCACTCACCCTGATCTGTTTGTTTTCTTCCCGTAGCCTCTGAGCCTCCATCTGCAGCCTCTTGCAGTCCTCCATGATCTTCTTTACCTCCCCGTCATCGAAGGTGGAGCTCATTGATTTTGGAGGCAGCGTGGAGGAGTCCGACTTCAGCAAGCTGGACGACATCATCTTGTTGGACTCCATGTCAAGCTGTAAGTGAGTTAACAGGGCGACAACATATAACGCAATAAGTTCTCTGTTTGCTGATACAATGTTTCCATGGCAATTCTGACCATTGACTTGGCTGGCACTCCGGTGAAATGTTATATTTTTATTTGGAGACTTGCAGACTTTTATACAGGGACACAGAGCCTAGTTTCTAGCTGCCTAGCACCATGTTTGTGGGAGAGTTCACCCAGGGGTGCCTTTCATGAGTGGATCAAGCTGTTTTCTATCAGCAATATCTCCGTCTGAGGGACTCTGTGGTGCTGACTGGGAGCAATGTGTATGTATCGCACAGCTCAAAATGAATTGAAAACAACCACCATAGACTCAGCTCATATCGTGAAGAGGTAATGTATCTACAGCTGTGTGGGGTCCGATTGAATCACAACAATAATAAACTACATGTGAGAATGAACAAAGTGAAGATTAATGCTGACACATAAACAACGTTGAGAAAATAAAAAAAGATATAGAAGAATAAGACAGTCGGTCGGTCTTAGAGTTTTCAAAGAAGAGGAGAGGTGAAGGCCGAGATGGGACAGGATGAAGAAAGAGAAAGCAGTAAATAGGTGGGGAGCAGGAAAACAACAATAAACATCAGAGGATTAGGAACAAGCATATAAATGCACTCTACAGAAGGAAGCAGTAAAGATGCAACAATGTGTGAGGTTTGCTGAACACCAGCAGCTTGATAGAAATTTAATAACATATTTTAATGTTTTAATCAATATTTTTTTCTCATAAAAAAAAAAGAAAATTTGCAAATCTCTATTTTGTGTCCAATGTTGTAGGATTTATTTAGTTAGCAGCTGTGTAATATGTTGGGTAATAAACAAGGAGCCAGTCAAAAATAAACTCTTCCTAGACAATATTAACTTGCTGTACATTCTCACTACTTGTGGTACTAATGTGACGCATCACTCCCTGTAGTGTCTCTGATCTGTGATCTGCAGTGACAACCAGAGCTGACGTGGTGAGGCGAGGAGAGGAGTGGTGTCACGGCATGTACTCACTGTTTTTTCATTCTCCACTGGCATGTCAAAAACACATCTCAGCTTGGAGTCCATCAGCTCATCTGGCTTAGCCTCCTTCCACTGAGGAGAGAGAGGACCAAAGATAAAGGAAAAGTCAACCAATTAATCATTTATATGTGATCAAGACCAAAGGGACCATTTGTAACAGACTGCTGATAATGGCTCTTTGCAGCAGGACAAAAACTTAGATAACAACCCTCATGTTGACATATTAAACATTCTTTCACAATGTCTTGATTAAGAACCAATTTTTGAACTTAAAAATAGGGTATCTGCACTCTATGGCTCTATTAAATACAATATTGCATCAAATGTTTAATAACCAACATGCCTTTTTCTTTCGTTAAGTTCAATTCATGTATTTCATTGATTGATCCAGTATCTGTTTTTTGCAATATACATTTGAAGCATTTGCCAACACTGAAATTAGTAAAAGGAAAATGATGGTGAAACGTGATTGTAGGAAGAAGATGCACTCACCACTCCCTCCATGTCGGTCATGTCAGGAGGTGCTAGCACGGACTGCACCATGAACTTGTGTTTGCTCTTCTCATTGGGATCATAGTCAAAAGGCTGCAGCATAACTGCAATTACAAAAGGATAGTCAAGGTCACTTATGATCCTATTATAAAGTCCCTTAATTTACCTGACTTCACATGACAACATGTTAAGATGACGTATTTCCTTATTGACATAAGTTGCGCCCCAAAGTATGAACAGCAAGTGCCCACATCCTTTTTGTTATGAATCCCTCAGTTTTATTTCCCTTTTTGTCAATCTCATTCTGACCTACCATTCTCAGTAAACTGAGAAGAATGTGTCTGTTAGTATCACTTCAACTGGGGCAGACAAGCAGGAATACAATTCAAGTTGTGAGTTAAAATCTGCCGCCCCAAATACAAAACGAACTCCAGCGTATAAGCCGATACTGTTCTTTGTCAGCAACTTTCCATTTCTCTCCCTTTCTCAACTCTGCGTCCACTCCTTGGATTAAATAGGAATTAGTGAGTATCAAATACCCATGTGTTTGTCAAAAAGAAACTAGGTCCTCCACGTCTTCAAGGCTCTGGGCTGCTTGGAAAAAGCGGTGGAGATGATTTATTTCTAAGTTTGTGTTACCATGACGGCGAAACACTGACGAAACTGTGAATACCCCGGGGGGTAATCTTTCCAACAGCTTCCAACCCTGTCTGTTTCTTTCTCAACATTACATATCGCTCTAACAAAAAGCAGGTGTGGGGTTGGAATAGGACTTCAGCCCATCACCACATTAGTCCTCCCAGTGAGTGGTGTGTTATTTGATGTCCTTCCAATGACCAAGAAGGTATTTCAAAGCTGCAACGATGATTTTCAATGATCACTTTCTTATGTCAGTATTCAAGTAAAGGGTGGAAGTGCAGAGGGGCATGAAAAGAGCTATTGATGGGTGATCTTTCTCTCCTTTGACTTTTCAAACAAGGGTGTAATTGAAAGGCATATTTTGACATCAGTACCAACTATATCTACAACGTCTGCGTGATTCTTTGGCTTCCACAAGAAACAAATGACCTCCTAATTTCATGGCCGGTGTAGCTATCAGGATGGTTTTCAAATATGGCACATGCCAATGTTCCCTAAAGTGGAAACCTCAGAGATGTAGTGCACCATTACAGCAATCAGAGCAGTTCAATATCGCAAACCAGAAACAGACGGCATGAACAGATTGAGAACGTCCTGTTTCAGTCAGACCCAATTTGCACGGCCATCTAACTCAGGTCCAAGGGGACGCCACAAGAGAGTGGAGGCAGGAAGGCATGTAAGTTCATTGAGCAACAGTGGATAACGTTTAAATGTAAGTTCCCCCAGAGCCAAAGCCTGAGATGGAAAGAGCCCTGCCACAGAGGAGGAAAGAAAACAATTAAATCATCTTTAATAAGCAGCCTTTGAACACATCTTTAATAAAAAGCTACTTCTGCTAATGACATGATTTTGTATTCTTTCACACTGGGCAATCATTTATAAAACTCAGAGGCTAATTGTGTTTAACACGGTCAAGCAGGATGGCAATCGTCTGCCTGCTTGTTGATGATAAATGGAACCATTAGAGGGGTGAGGGAGGGGGGCAAAACAACTTTTCTTTCCTGTCACTAATTATATTGTGTCCCTTGAGACTTGATGCTCAAACGGAAAAAGCACTAAACATTTACCTTGAAGTGATTACAGAGGTCCACCCATGGAACATAATGAATATAGGGTCTGCACAAACAAATTGTCTTTTTTCATTATCAATGCATTTCAGAAAATATTTGAAAAGTATCTTTCAATGTTTTTTTTTAACCATCAAACACCTAAATATATTACATTTATAATAACATGAAAAATTAGAAAAAGCAACTAATATACTCATATTTTAAAAGTGAATACTTCACCACCCAAAAAAACATTCAATTACAAAATTTCGTATAATCCAAGGGTAACAGGTTGAGTAAATGATACACACATTTTCTCTTTGAGGTAAAGTATTCCTTTAAGAAGCTAGAAGTATTTAGATGTTTTAATGACATTTAACCAACTGATTAATTGATTGGTAAACTAAGTGTTTCAGTTCTACTCTATAGCTTTGTTAGTGACAAAATGCATGGCTACAACCCATACAAAACCATGCATTTGTGACACGATTTTTCCTCAACACAAGAAACTTGACAGGAGAATGTGCCGTACATTTCCATTTCCAAGCATTATGTCACTCAGTTTCAATAAAAGCATACAACATGAGACCTCATTTCATTTCCATTAACTATTTAAGGTGAATTCTCAGCATCATAAGAAAACCTAAACTGTGTTTGACATTAGAACAAAAATAAAGAAACTTGCCAAAAACAAAAGATGAGCGAATTTGTTTGAAAACCAAAACATGGAACTCATCAACAACTGAAAAACTAAATGTGAGGTTACGTTACATCATGATACATGACACCATACGGCTCATTGTTACTTACAGTCTATAGAGGTTACACCCTGAGCTATAACAATAGTAACCTTTTCACACCAATTCAGAGAAGCCTTAATCGTAAAAAGGGAACTCCCCGTGTACTTTGTTCAATATTACTCAACACAAAAACCTGGTCAAAGATCAGCATACCTACGGAGACAGTATAGCGTGGGAATGAGGAAGAGAGTGAAGTCGACCACTGCCGTTGGGGTACAGGCCTTGAGGGAAAACTCACCAGGATGTAAGAGCTAACTCATATGCAGGCTTCTCAGGGTAGCAGGATCTCACACTTCTGGTTTGGCTCTCCTGGGTCCATCTAATTCAATTTAATTCAAAAGGGGAAATAATACAACCTACCGTATATAGTAGCATACCTATTTTAGAGTGCGGAATACAGTCTATGGGAATAACCCAGGAGTTGACTACATTAATACACCACACTTTTGCGGGAATCACCACTTAGAGGTCAAGTTATCGGAATGTAGTTGGTGGGCAAAAAAAAGTGTACAAGGCTTTTAGACCTTGTGTTTAACATATTTTAATACATTTGTTATTAATTTGGACATAACTTATGACAGGAGAATCTATTTATTGCCCCTTCATGACAAAAGCCACACTGAAAATGAGTGTCATGGCAAGCTAATGAAACTGATTCAGTTAAAAAAATGCAACAAAATAATTGTTATTCTTTTATTAAAGTATGTTATTTTTCTTTCTGCCTTCCTTGAAATTATAACAAGTCAGACAAACTAAACTACTGACAGATTCCAAGAAAAAGCTTGATATGTGTGCAGTCATGACTTATTGAAACATTCACGCCACATTTGTTTCCACTGGATCCTGCTACAAAACACCAATCAGCCTCAGAAACATTCCTGTGGTCATGGCTACGTTGAACATATACAGTTACAGCTGGGTTGAGCTTCAAACGCACCGTGTGGATCCTCAGCTGAGCCAGCAAATGAAACATCTTGGGGTCTAAAGGTAACATGTAGGAGACTATCTTTTCTTTCCAGTGCAAGTGGCTGTCTGTGTAGCATTTGTTAAAAGTGACTGGCCAGATATACGAGACAAACTGGAACAAGTCACAGATCATATGCAATCCTCTTAAATAGAGAACAAAAACTGATATATATATGTATATATATTTGCCTGAATACCTCAATAATGATAGTGTAATGTTATTTTGGGAATTACTATTTGACAACTATTTTCAGCCTGTCCTTACAAAAAAACATGTTTTATATCTTATGTTGGAATGATAACCAGCAGTGTTTGTGTCACTCAGTTATAACAGTCCGGTGTTCATTGATGTTTATCAATTCCTTTTACGAGCAAAAGAAGAAAGAGCACTTAAATAAGTTGCCTGGTGGAGTTTCCTTGGAAACAAAGCAAGTTATGTTTGTATACATTGTATGTGTCCTTGAAGTCTAACAAATGAGTTGAATACGATACGATAATACTTTATTGGTCAGATCAAGTCTGAAATTTGACTTGCGTCACAGCAGCTCCATGTCCAACATCATCAACAGACAAGTATCCAGACACAATACATGAAACACAAACAACAAACATTTAACATAACAGCACAATCAGTGAGAGAAAAGATGCTCAAAGAGCCTTCAGGCGTGCATTTGATCTTAGGGATTAGCTCTGAGTGTACTGTGATGGCAAGTATTGACTGATTGCACAAAGGAGTGCTTCAGTCCGACTTTATGAAACGTGGACCCTGTTCCTCCGATTAGATTGGTAGCAGTTCATATTCAGTGTTCAGAACATGGTTTGGGTCAGAGATGATGTTGTTGGACAGCCTCACTAGGTTGTTATGATAGGCTGAGTCATATAGTCTCTGACAGGGTTGACCAACAATCTTTGAGCAGATTTTTAACAGGTGGAGCAGTTTTGAATGTAGTCCAGTTAAAAAGAGTTGTCAGGTGTCAGCAGGTAAGACATTGAATCTCTTTTAGCTGTCTTATGACAGCATTGACATTTTTTAAAAGAGCAAATTCTGTCATATTTCCTAATGTCAAGGGACTCATTTGGATTATTTGTTGTTGCAGATAGTCAAGTTTTAAGATGCAAGTGATGCTTCAATGCAATTTAATCATAGCAGTCAAACAAACAATGCCAATTGGCACAATGTGATTAAATTGCAGCGGTCAAAGCTCAAAATTGGACAAATGTACCCAAGATGCCCTTAAGTAATGAGTTGCCCTTAAAGTAATAGCACAATAGCTTAGCCATTTGGCATCAGACAGAGTATTACAAATTGAAATACATGTTTATTAGTTTACGAAGGTGTTGGTGCACAGACCTCTTGACTCTAGGTGGCATGGCCCGACATATGCTGCTTTGGATATCTAAGTCAATTATAATGGAAACTGGAAACCACTCCTAACTTGGTTTGGAGCTGACATCAGAATCAGGGATGTTATTATCAGGGGGATTATAAACCTGGGCTTTCCATCAAAGTAACTTAATGTTAGTTCAATTTCAAAGCAAACAATGCCTGCAAGATACGAACCCACAGCGGCTTGTTATCCTGTTAAGCACACCGCTTACTGATTTTTCCCTGAAGACAGACTGGACATAAAGAGGTTACAGACCGTAGCCTTAATGTTTGCCTAATAGAGACACAACACTTAGAAAAGTAATCTCCTTTTTGGACTCAAACCTGTGACCTTTCTCAACCCTAATAAGAGTGAAAAATGAAGGTATCCGACGGAGCGGACTGGGCTGATTTGTCGCCCACTGCTGACTGGAGGCCCCCGGTGTCTCGGTTCGCAGTTGTTGACACCAGATAGGAGAGGTTGTAAAATGAGTCTGTGGCTGTAAATGGCAGAGGTGGCACAGTGTGGAAACACTAGACTGTACCTGTCTCCCTCAGAGAGCACGGCTGGGAATGAGGCCTGCCAGGCGGAGGGTGGGGGTGTACTGGGTAACGGGAGAGGACCAGTGTGTTTAGAAAAAACATGCAAACGCATTCAGGATACATTTAGATGGCTTGAAGTCTGTAGCAACTAGAGCTACGAAAAATATAATTTCCATATCAATCGTGTAGTCTTTAAAATCTCCGCACAGACTCACACTGTACCATATATGCTATGCCTAAGTTCTGACCAAGAGTCACACAAAAAAGAGGCATCCAGAAAAAAAATGCACAATCCTCATGTTAGCGGAGCTGTAGCCACAAATTGTGTATTAAACACCCTTTTAAATCAGTCAAGTAATTTGTCTTGAGATACACTTAACATTTCCACAACAGTAGCAGCTACATGTTCGTTGATAATCATAATTGATTGGCCCCTTCTCATTCCTATTTCATCAATCATTACCTGAGACGTTGATTGATGTGCCTGCATCGAGGATTCCGCTGTTCGGCCGCACGCAGTAGCGGCGCGGCGCTGTCGTCTTCACCTTGAAACACACATTCCTGTCTGTAGGGTTGGAGAGCTTGAGATTTGTGGTGACCACGTCTGAGAATGGACCTGTGAAGAAGATAAGGTGGATATGTCAAAAAAACTCTGTAGTGATGTTTTCTTTAAGAAGATAATTCAAGGTCCTCCAGAGACAAATGGATCAGAAAAGACCGCTGAAGCCAAAACGTACAACTACACAAGTCACAATAAATGGCAACACATTATAAAGAGTTACACCACACTCATAAATCTCAAAAAACGATTTGTCACTTGAATTGCGTGAATGCCAAATGGTTGAAAATAACACATGCACAGAATAAATCTTTCACCGACATACAAAATGAAACAAGCTCGTAATATGTGTGAGTGTGAGCTGTGCAGTCAGAAACATCCAAAGCAAATGAGTGTCCCTTAGTCATCAAAATGCTAATTAATCATCCACTGCTGCAAAAAAAGCATATCAAATAAATAAATGAGGAAATAAAACAAGCAAGCTGGGGAACCTCTTTATATACATATAAATATTGATATAAATATAAAATATCTTTGCTACAACAGAATATATTAGAAAAGTTGGCCAAAAATGTAACACAGATTTAACACAACAGAAAACAAGCTTCTCCAAGCTTTTAAATTAGATCACTGAAATACCATTACATAAAGCATATTGAAAATATGTGACAAAGCCTAACAAGATGTGACTTCAATTATAGAAAAATGTATCTATTGCGCAGAATATGGAACTTCTGCAACAAATCTCCTTTATGTGACCTGACATTTTAGATAAACAGGGTTTCCCCGCCAATTCAACTAATTCAGGTTTCTAATAAGTTTGACTGGAAGTTGTCCTCAATACAAATAAAGTCAGTCAAATACATGTAATTAAAGCTATCTTTGTTGATGCAGGTTGCATATCTCTAAAGCTTTCGGAAGACTGGATGCATTAAGCTGAACAGAATGTCAATAACGCAGAAAGTCCTTACAACAAAAGCCACAGCAAAATGACACTGTGCTAAATCTATGAGGTGAGCTGAGGTTGAATGAGTTTTTATCCAGACTGCAGCACTTCTTTTTTTAAGGTTTTCACTACATCACTGTATCAACTACTTGTGCTGTGTTATAACTGTCTATCTATTCAATTGGCTGATTACATTTTTTTTCTCATTCTTTCTTTAACATCTTCATCCTGTTAATGTTTGATCATCTATATTTGTATAACATAACATTGGTTACAGTGAAACAAGGTTTTGTTCAACCTTGAGTAATATCTAAGGTTGAAGGGGTAGAGAGGAATGAGGACATGAAGGAGGGGAAAGGCGAAAGGGAAAAACAGCAGGTTCACACGGCTGTGTGAAATCACAGAGTTTAGCCCTTCTATTCAGTCAAATACAGGGCAGGGATTCTTGAAATTCAGGTGCTGTTTACACGGGAACGAAACGTGTTGTATCACTCCACAGTGACGAAGTTACCTTCAAAGTTACCTTCGTCACAGGGGCCAAACGGCTCCGTGTGTACGTCCTATACGATCATTTCCTGATAACAATGAAGCCATAGCCCCAACTCTGCTGCTCACATGTGTTACGTGCAGTAGTGTTTGTGTGTGTGTGTGTGTGTGTGTGTGTCGTTCTCTCTCTCCCTCTGATTCCCCAGGTGCAGCCTGGTTGTCCCCAGGTGCAGCCTCTCCCCGGGTGCTCCTAATTCCCAATCAGGGCCTACATATAGGACCGGAGGAAGACTGCAGTGATTCCTCATTCTCCTCCTCTGGCTGCATGCGCACAACCTGTGTTCTATAGATCAATAAGAGATGTGCTCCTGGATATGGGACACTAGTTTAATGTGCAAGTTAGCTGGTGAGCAGCCAGTGTTCTTTTTTTTTTACTATTAAAAAGGCCTGTTCGTGACTCCAGAGAACGGTTTCCTCTCTTTTTTCTCGTGCCTGATCAACGTTGTGTTTTGTTACTTCCCTTGGTACCCCTAGATTTAGAGGGAACGTAACACCATGCTACAGATGTTAGTGCAAAATCTACAGCTCCTCTACCACAACCATCAGCAACAAGTGGACATGGAGAACTATGTTGCTAAATCCACCACGGAGAATAAGCAGAAGGGCAACCAGGCAGTCATGGCAACCATGCTCGGGGGTCTTCTTTGCTGCTTTTGGTGTATTTTGTGGCGGAAGTACAGCGCCAATTACAGGCGTGGCATATGTACTACAGCGTCTCCAGCGGGTCGATCGGTCTCTTGTGAAGGGACACGTTTATTGAGCCGTATCCGTGTGAACGGAAGACCTTTTTGATATCGAATTCGGTTCGTTTGCATTCCCGTGTAAATGGGGACTAAGAAACTGTGAGACAATTGGGAAACACATCTTTGTAACGTACTGTCTGGGGCTTCTACAATAAAGACAAAATAAAGAGACAATTGCAATTGATTGCAGCCAATAAGTGAGTTAGCTAAATAAAAACAGTCTTTGAACCCTAACCACAATCTCCTCAACGGATAATATACAAGCTCAATCATATACGTTAATCTTTTTTTTTATTTTTTATAAAATGACAGCCTTATCTTTATACACTAAGTGTCCACACTTTTACAATGATCATTGTGTCTTTATACAGGTAAGAAAAACGTATTATGTAACACATACAATATTTGCTGCTAATATCCAAAAGTCTGCCAAGGTACGAAATCAATTTCATTCAATTCAGCGGCCTGTGATCAATATGAAACCATATTACATGCAAGATATAATTAGATGGAACTGAAATGGATTTATTTTTTACCCCATCACTGAGTCTTACTGTTTGGGAGGAAATGTCATTTTGCTCTGAATATTCAGCAGAAAGTGAGTCTCAGTTTTGGGTCATTTTTTCTATTTCTCTTTAGCTGCTTTCCTGGCAAAAAAGACGGCGTACCACTTTCAAGCAGAGATTGTCTTGTTTCATTAAATAGCCATCAATGAGCACAACACCAGACATTTTTGATCAACTGAAAAAAACAAGACGTGGTGGGCTGCGATTCAGAGGTTTATAGGCACCAGATAAATTCAGAAGTAAAGTTATTGCATGCACATTAAAACCCACCACAAAAGCAAGCAATCTCCACTTTGGTGTAAGGTTTGCTTTTCAGTTTAGTGTTAATGACATTAACAGATATGTCAAAACTGTTGGATATGAGCGCTTTTGCATGTACCACTGTACAAAAATTAAAAGGAGCAAAACCTAATACGGGCAATGCATTGACCTTGGAAAAAGCCAAGAGTGTAATGAGTCTTCTTTGATATTGTCAGGACATTACACATTACTGGAAGGGGTGCAAATTCCAAAAACCTCATTATATGCAGCATCACTAGTCCTTAGTATATTCTATTTTGGCAAAAGTTATCTTTTTATTGCATAAAACTGCATATAAAAATGTATTTAGATAGCTGGCAGCCGTTAGTCACTGTGTTTTTCCAGGAAAGCTACGTCTAGAGAGAGCAAAGCTAATTCATGGTCAAGTGAGTAAGTCTTAACGAATACAGTGCCAATACCACAAACTTTACAACGGACAGACTTACGGAAACTAAGTAGTCATATTGGAACTTTACTGTATTGTTAAAAAAGCATTTAAAACTGAAAGAGGAATAGATTTATTTGCGGCTATGTTTTCTGTTACTTTTGATATGGTGGATATCAAGATCTTATAATATCGTATACATGATAGTGACCCTCAGGTATATCAGTAGACAACTATAGGTTCTGAGCTTTAGAGACATTTATGATCTTCTGGGGTTTATGTTTGTGACAATATTCTAAGAAAAGCCCAACTCATGACTACTGTGGTGGAGATGCCCCTTTCACACCAACGCAGTTCCAGGGCCGGTTCGGAGCTGGGGCTTGAAAAGCACTGGTTTTTCCTGTTCACACCTCTAAGCTCCGGAATCCGGTTAGTTTCAAGCACCAAAAAGTTGGCGGTCTAGAAAGCAAACACCGCATACGTCACGCTTACGTCGGAGGCGGGAGCAGGGGCGGGATCAACCTCTAACAACAACAAAAAGCCCGTGTTTTATCCAGTTTGTACACAACGATGGAAAACCTAAAACTTAACAAGCAGCAGTGGTCCACTGAAGAGACCAGCTACCTACTGGGAACCTGGGCTTCCGAAGAGGTACAGAGGAAGCTGGAGGGGAGCACACGGTCCAAAGAACTTTTGAATGTAGCATGTAACGACTGTAAAGTTGGTAGTAAAGTCGTCCCACTTCTTCCATTTCGCTCCAACAAAGCAAAACCAAAACGAGTAGCGCTTCAATACAATCGGCCATTGTTGTTGTTGTCGATGTGAGGGGGTTCCGCGCGGTTTGGCTTTATGAAGCAAACAATGACGCAATGACGCAGCACCAGTCGGGCTCTGAGCGGTGTGAACAGAGCGGGAGCTGAACCGAAGAACCAGAAAAGCTCTAGCACGGAGCTAGAACGGGAAAAGCCTTGGTGTGAAAGGGGCAAGAGAGACACAAGGAGAGCTGGAACTTTGATGGCAAACGCTGACGGTTTATTTGGAGCTTTGGCTGGAGAATTCACAAGACATATCACGGGCCACAAGTTGACCACACGGTAGAGATGCCAAACCAATTCTGAAGAACTCTTCTGTAGTTCCAGGTTTTAACTAGTTCGGAGTGTAATAATCAACATTCTTTATCAGCGAGACTAAACAAATATGGACCCTGAATCTAACTAGAGCTGTCGTCCATTGAAAATAATGTGCGCCAAGCTGCCCCTCCTTAAGAGAGATAGCAGCAATACCCAAGGCCGTAGACCTATGCCATGGGAGAAGAGAACGTGAAAGGAGAAAATGATGAACTGTGTCAAAGGTTGAATACCTAAGCAAATTATTCCCCAACAACTACCTAAAAGTGCTGACAATTAATCAATTTGTTTACCAACTTACAGTTATCTAAGTAACATTTTAACTTGTGACATGCTGCAATTACAAAAGCCAAAATTCAGCAAGCCAGGTTTTTCAATCAGGTAAAGTTTTCTCTCAAAATAACAAATGAGGCCGCTACAGTAGCTATTATTGTGAGAAAATCCTTTAGTGCTTGACAGAGGCCCACTCTCTGTGAATGAAAACATGGAGCTATTTCAGAATTAGCACATACACCAGATTCAAGATAAAGTTTCAGCTCAGCAAACATCCAGAGCAACTGACACTTCCCTTCCCCTTTGAGCAAAGACAGAGAGGAAACTCAGACCCTCACAAGCTTGGCGTTACTTCAGAAGAATTGTAATGAAAGGGACTCACGCCACCGACAACTGTACACCTGATATACTACTTCCTGAAAGTGTCTGGGGATACCATCCAACTCACAAAAACCACAAGCCGCAGTTAAAAAAGTATATGAAGAGCTAATGTTTGAATCTGTCATCTTTCAAGGATACATTTTATAAACAGCACATATAAAAGGGAAGAGCAGGGAGTTAGATTTTTTAATAATACTCCTGATTAAGATGAAGATTAACACAAAACGAGAAAGTCCAGTCCTTAACACAGATGGTCTGATGCCTAACAAGCTGCTGCTAACATAACTCCTCTCTATTTCCTGTTTCACAAACCCATGCCTGCATATAACTTGGGGTCTGAGTATTGCCATGTGAATTGTTATATTGTGTAGTATTCTAAGAAGGCACAGAACATATGAGTTTGTTGCTCCTTTCTCAATGGCTGGTGTGTCCATGTAAATCATATGATGGAAATCAGGGTGCAAGGTATATTAAACTACAAGTAAGTAACCATAGAAACAGTGACTCTGCTTGATGCCAAGCTGGCGATATTCTCATTTATCTTATCTTTAACAAATCCCATTAAAAGACTTAAACCAACAACAATTTGATCCTATTAACTATAACGTGTGTTCTTTGTAGTCTGATATAGCTTAATCCCCCAAAACATATGTTAAATACATTAGCCTTCGGCTGCAGGGCATGTTCCTTTATAACAATGAACTTATTTTTTTCTGGGTCAATCCTGCATCGTCCTGATGCTGCAATTACTCACAAGCACACGTGTATTAACCTGTGGATTAAAATGCTCAATACTTGTGTACTCTTTTAGAGGTTTACATTATCTGTGAGAAATAATTAGCTTTAGGCAAAGATTGGCAGACAGGGCAGGGAAAATGAAAAGTTATTGACGGACCAAAGTGTTCTATATGTATTGAGGTTCCATTTATTGGATTGTAGACAACATTTTTTTACAATGAAACATGTTTACACGCTCAATGGTGAATTAACACTACCCACAGGTTTAAGTGACTGACTACAAATACAATATATAACAATTTTTGCCTGTTGTTTCAGTCCAAAATGTACATTTTTACCTCACCTGCCATAATGGCTTTTTTATCAATAGGCCATTCAATTGTTTTGTCTGTCCCTTCTCAATCTAACAATGAGTCAGTTGTACAAGGTAGAAAAAGTAGAAACATGATATGTCATTTAACCTGATCCCTACCTATTTCTAACGTAAAACTTGCTTTTAACAATATAACAAGCCTTGATAAAAAAATATATATACTGAGGCTTTATTTGCCTCCGCTTTGTACAAAATGTTCATAAATCTGGCACCTCGTTGTATATTTTTAATAATGCAATATACAGGCTCAGTATAGAGAGCTTAATACAACTCTGACACTTCATTACTGCTATAAAGAGTTAAATACCTTTATAATTTGCCATTACACTGTAGTCATAGAAAATAAATGAGTATGGTAACACCATCTGCACATTTAGACATAAGCATTATGCTACTTTAAATTGGCAGTTCACATAAAAACACAGAGGTGTGAGTTACCTAACACGTTGGTGCTGCTGGGTCTTTTAAGTGTAATGTTGGTGTGCTTAAGTCAAACACCAATGGCCAAATTGCATTTAGCAAAGAAGTTGCAAAATACAAAGTGGTTCACAGAGAGAAAAATACAATTTAAAATGAATAATAAAATACACAAAAAGCAATATCAGGATATGCTTTCAGAAACAGTACGTTTTTAGATGAGACACTGGAAGACACTGACTGAGACAGCCAAGCACAGGGAAGAAGAACACAATGTACTTGTCAAAGTTTTTGATTTAAAGCAAGACTAGTGAGTACAAGTTTGGCCATGTATTAGAGTCCAACTGTCATTTGAACCATTCATAAACGTATACAAATATCTAGCTTCAATACTCAATAGTACAATGCAATATTTAAAATGATGACATGATCTCTGTAATATGTTGCAAAACAGATCAATTAGTATCATATTTGTTTTTGTAAGAGTATTTAGGCCTTAAGCAACATATTTTGGCCAAATGTCGAGCTTAAACCAAATGTCTAATAGCGTATGTAAAGCCCTAACGATAAGGAGGCTTGGCATGTTGATGATCCGTAGCTTACACATATTAAGTAGCTCAGGTTATGCAGTTATTTCGTCCTGAGAGCTGTCAAGTTATTAAATGACAGCTGGCTGTCCAACAGAGCGTGACAGCCAATCAGAGAGCGTGCTAATGTTAGCTAGCTGTAGATGCTAAGGATGTTGTAGCTTCTGTGCAACAAAAGGTTATGCAGAAAATTGGTTGTCACATACATATCATGGTCCCTATTTCCATGGACATCTGTTTCGTGTGCTGCACGTGTAAACAGCTTTAAAACAGTTGCTGCAGCAGAAATGAGCAACAAGGCCTGGCTAGGCTGATTAGCCGACAGAAGCTAATCCAGCTAGCTAACCAGCTAGCTAGCTGTCAGTTGACCTGCCGTCCTTTCATTATCTTTCTTTTCATACGAAGGCAAATATTGTCAAAATGTGAGGTCCAGCTTCCCCCCGGCTTGGTTACCGTACTGGCCTGCCCCCCTCTTTCTAGCCCCGCTGGCAGAGGCAGCTCCCCCCTCCCGTCCAAGCCGCCGGGCCCTCCCCTCTCTTACCTCTGAATTTCAGTTCGTGCTGAGGCTCCAAGAGCAGAACCTGTTCCGGCCTGGCCATCTCCCAACAGCTGGAGGAGCGGGGTTATCTCACTGCAACCAGGTCCTGTCTGTTACCCCCGTGTTAGGATGTTGTTGCAGCGTCAATAAGAGTTGTTTTATCAATGAAATGTCTGTGGATATCCTCTCCCCCCCGGTCACTACTCGAGCTACTAACGGCTGTTGTGATGCAGCAGGAAGGGAGCGAGAGACAGCCCGGTGACGTCACTGCCTCTGCATAGCCACCCAGCGGGGAGGGTGACAGCAGGGTGATGATAGGTGATGATGGGTGAGACCAGGGTGCTGGTGCTCCCCCTCAACCGATGTGAAGGGATAAGGTTAAAATATGTAGGTTTTTATTTCAGCCCACAGCTTCTAAGTTTAGTATGAAGCAGTGATGGATTGTAACTAATTGTACTCACTGGATGGCTCGCTTGTAAACTTGAATTTGTCTTCAGTATTTAATTTTCATGCTACTTTTACTTAGCAGAATTATTTGACGAATAATTGCACAATGTAGAAATACAAACACAGACATTCCTTCATTTTAAATTGTACTTGTATATTAGCATCACAATGTACTTACAAAACAAAAAGTATACTCATTCTGTCAACCCGATATCACGGCAAGACGTTAACATGTGACGATTTACCATGCTGGGAGACGTGAACATGTGACGATTTACCATGCTGGGAGACATGAAGATGTCACGATTTCGTCCCTTCAAACGTGACAGTTACACGTGCCATTTCTCAATCTCGAGGAAACTGGCTTCCAAGCCAATATTTCAAGGATACTATGTCATCGAGTGCCGCCGAAGGACTGTTCCAATCTCCAGCATACTTGGAATTCCACCGAGGCCGCGTCCTTGGTTTGGGGGTAATTTCGAGGCTGCACATCGGTAGACTTCGGCCATTTCTCAATCGCGAGGATACTGGCTTGGTAGTCGCATACTTCCAAGTCACTTCCTTCAGAAACGAAGCAAGTATACTTCCAAGCCACGGCTTCGGAAAACAAAGAAGAATGGAACAGGCTAACAAGTGTGCCACTCTCTCTAACGGTTTCAACATAAACTGTACTGAAAATAAATACCTCACGATGTCTATCTAATTATGAACTTGCTTTACTTTCACGTAACACATTTTTGGTGATGACGTAGCATCCTTGAAATATTGGCTTGGAAGCCAGTTATCCTCGAGATTGAGAAACGGCCAGTTTCCACCCTTTAAACTAAGCTAAGCTAAGCTAAGCTAACCCCTTCTGGCTGCATCTCCATTTTCCATAACATATGAGATCTTCTTCTTCATGTTCACTATGGTTATGTGTAGTTATACCCTATCAGTTTGAACAAGAGTTACTAGCGCTTTCAAAATCTATACTACTACAAGAGAACCCCAGTCAAACACATTCTGTAAATAATTTTTAAGAGAGAGTAGATCCCTTTTATAAGACGATGAAACTTAGACAGGCTGTGAGAGTCACGGCCGGGTAACTACACATTTGAGAATTAGGTTAACAATAGTAAGAAGAACAAACATACACGACACTGTACTCAAAATTTCGCTCTCTATTCATCCCGCAACTTCGTCCATATGTAACAATTAAGTCACACGCATACACACAACAAGAGAATCAACCAGAGAACATAGCTCACACAATCTTGGAATTACCCCCCTAAACAAAGATGAGCGCGGCGTCATCAACTATACAATGATCTAAGTCTCACACGGAATAAAGACAATAATAAATTTCTTGTAATTCACAAGAGAGTGAATCACCACGCAGACCCCCTGGTAATCCCAAACGGTGACCAAAGTAGGTGTCGCTTTAGTTATCTTTTCCGACCTCCTGTTTATGAATGTAGTACACACCCATTTATCAAGTACATAATACCACATAAGAGAACATCACCATTTTCGCACGTTTTATACTTCTAGAGCTAATGCAAGTCTCGTTCACAATGTATACAAGTGCGATTGGAATAGCGAGAGAATACGATACCACAATTTGATCTTCTGATTTTTGGTAAAATCCTTTTGCACAATTTTTGATGATTAAACAGATTTACACTCCATACTACTATTATTACTCTCACATAAAAGCCATAAAATTTTTGTTTATACAAAACGGGAAAAGTGGAAATTCACAGCCAGAGTATGGAGGAGTTCGCGTCTCTAAATCACGCGTCAGGAGGTAATAGATGTAACTTCACGAGAGTAGTATGACACTCCTGTCAATCCTACCATGTGTTAGAGTAAAGGTACGCAAAATTAATTTTAAATACGAGGGGTGAGACAACTTAGCGAACAGGGCGAGCGAAGCGTTTAGGGCCACGTGACAACAACCGGTACCTTGCACAACGGAGAGGTTTAACCAACGGTGGGAGGTAATAACCAAGTCCGGGGAAGTTCGTCAGAGGCCCTGAGGAAGAGTCTCTCTTTTCGGAGAGGAACAGATTTTTTGTGTTGAAGTTCTGGGGAAGTGTCCGAAAAACTAGGCCCGACAGTGACGACTGGGCCGTCAGTTTGACCTATATACCCTGATACACCCCTTTTTTCGACCTTGAGGAGGAGAAGTCCTAGACAGTTTTTTGACGCTTTTTCCGGATAATTTCTATTAAAAAAGATTTCCGGGGACTTAGAACTATTCTCTCCTTTTCCCTTTGTTGGTAAAAGGCAGGGCGGCCACCACAGTCCCCTTTTTTCGTGTACTCACAACCGATACTGTCCGTTGGGAAAATAACATTAACGTATAAGTTTGTTTGTCACAACATTGCCTACAATAAGAAACACGTAACGCCCTTTTTCGTAAAATCGGAACAAAACAAAGAATGTCGACTTCTTTTTGTGAACACCTGTTTTTGTCGTGGGTTCGAAGTGGTTTCTAAGCTAATGTGCCTCGTACAAATTAACAACGTGGTGTCTACCTTTTTCCCCACAATATCACTGCTTGTTTTTGCCATTAAAGTAAAAACTTTTGTTTTTTTAATTGTTTTTGTTTTTGACATTCACATTTCTTTATTATTTTTATTAAAACAATTTTATTTTTCCTTTACGGTCGAATTTTATTTCTTCACGCAATCATTTTCTGACGACGTTGTTTTCCACCAGATTTCTACAATATAAAATTCATATGAAATTGTTTTAGACGTGTAATGTTTACAAACGTAAAGTTTTTTCGTGCGTTGTCATTTACACATTGACAACATTGAGACTAATTTCATACGAAGGACCCTCTTTTCTTTTTGTAAAACAAGAAGTCGCTGCTACGTCGAGTAGAAAGTTTTCTTTGAATTGAAATGGTAAATTTCTACAACGTTTCGGAACCAATACAGATAATTACAATTCACATTTTTTCGATAAATATCAAAGTATTAAACTGTAAAAAGTTAGGGGTACGCGTTTTGGATCAAATAGTTACATTTCACTAATTTCTTAGTGCATATATCTTTGACCCCACCCTTTTGTAATATAATATTTGATTAACACAATTAAATAACGAAATTTACACGTTTAAACGTACAGACCACTCTTTTATTAAACCACGTTGTCACGGGGGACACGCGGCGGAAACGCGAGCATTTTGGCAATGGTGTACACAGACTACACGGCTTTCAACATACAACAAGAATTAACCGTCCCCACCAAAGTCGACCAACCAACGAACTACCGCGTTGTAAGATGCCACTTTGCTGCTTCCATCCACCTTCGTCAAAGGGACGAACCCGAAACCGCGACTTCCAACATCACAGGTGACGCAAGGGAGCCATCCTCTTTTCGTCTTGTTTGGGTATACTTCCTGTTCTCGCTCCGCCTAGGGGTCCGCTCCTACTCGTTGATTTACCTTCCTCACAGTCTAGGAGGAGGTTCTGAGACCTTTCGCTTTTTTTGCACAACCTCTTACTAATTTTGTAGTAATTTTTTAAAATTCTTTACCCTTCTTCTGCGTTTCAACTTGTTTTTTTGCAATGAGACTTTTGTAAGTTTGAGACGCTTCTTACTAGATTATTTACCCTGACGAAGTATTGGTTCGAAAGAATATTTTTTGTTGTGTTAGGGTTTATCGCCTTTATAACAAATTAGTTGAAGTTTCTTAGGTAGTCACCTTTTTTTTGTTCATTACGGTGGTAACTTTCCTTTTCAACACAAAAAGCGTAAAAGGGCGAATGGACTCGGACCAAAACGTATTTTTGACTTTTTTTCGATTCTAACCTAAAAGTGTGAAACTTTTGTTTTTACTCTCTTCTCGCGCAAATTATTACCCTAGAAAAGAAACGTCTGCTCTTTGATCCTTGATCTTCGACATCACAAAAATGAACGACCTAACGCTAAGTTTTAGGGTAAAAACCTAGAATTTTACGATAGTTGTTCTTTACAACCATAAAAGATTGTTTTTCTTTGCCTGTTTTACAAACAAAGACCAAACTTATGACTGAAAAGTAGGGGACTTGGAGCATCTCCGGGCCTCCTTTTTGGCTTACGACTAAGGTTTAACACAACTTTCTTTAGACTACGACCAAGAAACGAAACCTGTCAGGACGTTCTTTTTTGTCTCCGGTCGTTCCCGGTGACCACCAATAAGGAATTCCCTTAGTAGGCGTGAAACATCTTTCAGACCGGTTCGCGTCCATAGACGTCAGAACATGTATCCGGTACTTTTGGGTGTCCGTGGTGTCCTTGCCTAGGTCAAGAGGTGTTGTCTAGACCTGGGACCGGGTCACGTACCGATCTAGTGCAGGGGTCAGCCTACTTCCTCTTATAGACGCAAATGCCTGGTG
Organism: Notothenia coriiceps; assembly: GCF_000735185.1. Lineage (NCBI taxonomy): Eukaryota > Metazoa > Chordata > Actinopteri > Perciformes > Nototheniidae > Notothenia > Notothenia coriiceps. The sequence goes on from NW_011332990.1 coordinate 155,318, forward strand.
AGCCCCCTACGGGAAACGACTCCAAGGGTAAGCTAGTTGTGGGGGGGGCAGGGGGGTGGGAGGGGGCGGACGGGACACGATACACCAGAGTCCCTCGTCGGACACGCCTGGCTCCCCTGTTCGCTTCAGTTCGATAATAAAAGGACAAAAAAAGAACCGAAGACGGGGCAGACTTAAACGTCTATGTTCTAATAATTTACTGTTAGGGTTTTGTTATATGTCGGAGTTGATTTGCTTAAAAGATAATTTCGATTTTTATGTCCTCTGAAAAAGAGTGATTTCGACGACACTGCACCGGTTAACAGTGAACAGGACCGAGGAGATATTTTATATCAAAACAAATGAAGTCCTAGAAAGTCTATTCTATCGACCGGTGGCTGAGGCGCACAGTAACCATATACTAACATTTCTAAACGAGACTTTGGACGTCCAAACTACGAACCAAAAGAGCAAACGGGAAATCACAACAAACACAACCAAAATAAGATTTGACGTTGCTGGTCTTCGGATCGGTGTGCTATTAAGTGACCAAAAAGCAAATCGTTAACGTTGTTATTTCATACAATATAAGAAAAAAAAAAGAAAAGAAACTTTATAACGTTAACTTAATTCCACATCTTAACCCCTTGTCCTTTACCAGTAGGAATAGTAGTGTAGTAGTGACCTAACGACTCAAAGACGCCTCGGTGTTTACC
>NW_011332990.1:156057-178847 GCF_000735185.1 Notothenia coriiceps
GTGGGCGATTTTGAAGCGGACGCGGAAGTCTACTCATGTCAGGCCTCCGAAATTACCGGCCGCAACCAAAGGACGCGGCACCCGCTCGGGGAATTCCAGAGTACGCGGCTCGGAGATTGGAAGCAGTCGCTTCCGGTGCGGCACTCGAGTACGTAGTAGGTCCTTGAAGATTTGGCTTGGAAGCCAGTTTCCTCGGGGGCGATTGAGAACGGCCTTCGCGTCCTTAAAATCCGCGAACAATGCTTTGGCGCACGGACTAAATTTCCCCAAATTGTGGCGGATAAAATGTAAGGCGGGGCTCTCATATGACGCACACCTTGCACCTTGCTAAGCCTGTTCCACTCTTCGTTTTCCAAATGCGCGGAAGGATTCCTTGCCTAGCTTCTGAAGCAAGGTGAGCTCGGAAAGGACGATATTGCTACCAAGCAGCATCCTCGCGATGAGAAACGGGCGCATGGTCATGTAGTTAATCCATGTTACCAGATGGAGAAATAACGCCGGAAATGGCCAAAAGCAAATGCTACCGCGACGGTCGGTTGTTATTGTCAATATTAATATCACATAATGATTTATAAAAAAATAATATAAAAACACACTCAGAAAAAATTACGCCGATTTTCTTTGTTGGCCCAGCTGGTCGACCACCTCTTTTGGCAGAAGACAAAGGCTACATTAATGTGTTAAATCGATGTTAGACTCCATGCGTGCTGTGATCATAGACTGTCGCCGGTTTCTCAATCGCCAGAGGATGCTTCGCTTGGTCACATGTCTTCCGATCACTATGCTTCAGAAGCTGGCCAAGATCCCTTCCTGGCATTCGGAAACCGAAGAGTAGAACAGGCAGGCAGTGTGGGCAGGTGTGCTCATATGAGAGGCCCGCGCCTTATATTCTTCCGCCAGCAGGAATCTCGCGCGGAAAATCGGTCCGTGTGCAAAACAGGCCTCCGTGTGGGGATTTTAAGGACGCCGAAGTCTAGCGCCATGGTGCACCTCGAAATTACCCCCAGAACCAACGGACACACACGGCCTGCGTGGACATTGCCAAGGATCTGGAAGATTACCCGGAACAGCTCCTTCGGCGGCACCTCCGACTGCCGTAGCAGGCCGCGGTGGTGGTTCGGCGCTTCGGAGCGCCACGTTTCGCCTCGAGATTGAGAACGGGCCTGTATAGTAGGTGTGGATGTGGAATTAACGGACGTGACGTTGTGCAATTAAGTTGCCAGGCAACAGCTTCGGTTCATGTTAATTTACAAGCTCTTCAACTACAACCGTAGTATTTTTAAAAACATGTTAGAAGGCCTCACGAAATACTTCAATGCAAATTAAAATGTAAATGTGAACGAATGTGTGTATAACAAAATACATCCGTCATAAACGAAACCGGAGACAGACGTAGGCAAGATCCTCAGCTCGATGATTGTATGGTTTAGCTGCAATGCATGCTGGGATGTGGTGTTTATGTGATGTGAAATCTGAAAACGTTTTTTAAAAATAAAATAATAATTTGTTCCGAGTGTGCTTGCTTTTCTCTTTGAAAGTCATCATATAACGGCATTGTAATACACGGTTAGGCTGCATTAAATATTACATATCTGCCGTCGTTCTCTATTTATAGAGCCCTGATGAGAAGACTTCTAGACAAACAGGAAGAACTGCCGCCAAAACTGAAAACGTGACGTGGATCATAAATATATAAGCAATTAAACAACATCTTACATTTGCTTTCACACAATACGTCTCTTTTCAGTATCAACACTAATTCGGCTGACTTTTATATTTGATCCAATTGGTAGATAGGCTGTATTTACACCATTACGGTGCACAGCTGATAGACAGGGACACCTGGTGGTTAAAGCACGTTATTGAATTGTATTCTTTTATTATTTATTATTTGCTTGGCATTTCCGGTTATTTCTCCACTGGTTAACATGGGTTAACAATACTGTGTAACTGTCACGTTTGAAGGGACCAGCGCCATATAGATATTATATATATATATATATTAGATATATAGATTATATGGCTCTGGAAGGGACGACATCGTGACATCTTCACGTCTCCCAGCATGGTAAATCGTCACCTGTTCACGTCTTGCCGTGATACTGGGTTGCATTCTGTACAATGGCCAATTTCTTCATAATTATAATAATAATAATAATAATAATAATGTTATATCACTGAATAATTAATGCTCCTCTAATGTTCATTACTTTAAGGTACAGATAATGAAGGAGAATTTTTGTATTGCCAGATTCTAAAATGAATTAAAGTGTTAATAGTAAGTAAAATCCTTATGCAGAATGTAGCATTTCCGAATCAATAATCCTAAATTATGATTGATGCAATCCTGTGTCGAACTTTAATGTTGCAAGTGGAATAGCTGGCTTACTTTCAGCAACTTTATATATTATTGGGTCTCTTAATCTATTGCATCATAATTTACTGATCCCAACCGTCTTTGAACAGTGAATATGAATTTTAACCATCAAATCGGAGATACATGGTTCCACAAGCACTCTTTTATGCACCTGTCAATCCTAAAATGATCAACAGTTAAATTCCAGGTAAAATATACGTCTTGAGCCTTCACGTTGTCTTCAGTGACTTTAATGTCTGTTTCCTTGTGTCAGTATTTGTCCTTGTTGATGTTGCAAATGGAGCTGCTGAGATGCAGGAAAAATGGCAGACTTAATCTGATAATAAAGTAATTTCATATCATTGTGTCGCATCATGTAAAACATGTCAGATCATCAGTTACCATCTCTTCCTCCAATGCACACTTTTGTTTTTCTTCATATCCCCATGGTAACAATATATTCACAAGACATTTTTCTTCCAAATGTTATGACGATACTGCATGTAATCTCATAATGAAAACATTTTGTAGATAACTTGGCATGGAAAAAGACTTGGCTCTGAACTAATAACAAAATAAGGTTTCTTTCAAATGTATTCCTACTTTTTATAAAGCACATTGCATTTGAAAAAACATTTTGTTTTCATTTTCAATAGGTCATTTTTTGGCAGCCTCAAAGATAAATATGACTTTTTAAACATATTTCAAATCTTTTAGTGCAATTTTCTATAATATTTTACATTAATAAATTCCTAGCATCTTGGTTTTCTTAAAGTAAAAAACAACCTTGACTCAGTTTTTGATTTTTCATATAAGATAAAGACCACCACACTATATTTACGGAATTAATAATTATTTGATGGTACGACAATTTTGTATTTGTCTCAACAAAAGAAAAAAAACACCTTGATTACATTGCAATGGGCTATAAAGTTGCATAATGAATTTTTTTATCAATTACATTTTCTGTATTTTTATTGCAGAACAAAAACATGGTTAGTAGTTATAAGTCAAATTAAGTGGATCAATGAACCAGCTTGCAAGAGCACATGTTATTATTTAGACCTGAGAGGTTAAAACACCTGACAGTAAAAATCTGACATTGTGAAACACTCCCATGTTGTCCTGGATAGCAGCTCATCTGTACGCCAGAGGATCAGTTTAATTTTAATTAATTTAATTAACCAATTTATTTGTCACCTATCAAGCTCCAATGTTATTTCCAATCTGCCATGTAATGGTTGATTATAGTAGTGATACCTGGTGAGCCCTTAATTGTGACAGTTGTAGTTTATAGCCATACTTTTCTAACATGCTTTATACAGAAAGTGGGGTTACGTGGGGGAATGGGAGGTTGTGTTCTGCCCAGTCAGCACTATTCAAAGTGCAGTGAAAAGCCCTCTGCCAGTCCAACACGCATCTCAAGTGTCATATTTATATTTATAGCCAGGCGTCTGTCTGCCGACTGAACAACACCACCAATCACTAACAACATTGTCACTGTATCCCAGAGGAACAACTTAATGCAGACATCTCTATTGGGCCCAACACCAGGGAGTGAGAAACATGTAGGAAATTCACACAAGACATTTTTGTCAATCTTTTATTAGTAAACAAATTGACAATTCCCTTTTTACAGATTTGGAAATACACTGCAAACAAGTGTTTTCAGGCATTTTGTTACAATCAATATGGAACATAGTCAAACGCTAAATATGGTAACTACAATGCTGACAGAATGACTAGAAACAAAGTATATTGTGGTCACACAAGTGGCTTAGAATAAAGACGTTGATTTATGTGCAATGAGATGGAATATTTCTACACTGAAAAATATACATAATACAGAATAATGACATTCCCAGGGCCAGCCCAAGACAATTGGTATTTTTCAATGCAAAACTAGCACACATTTCATATCCATGCCTCCTGTTTACATGGAGAAACATATGTCATTATGAAACTTCAAATATTTTAAGCATGTATGTTAAGCACTTTAAATCATTATATTACATTGACAGTTTAAAAAAAGGATAAGTATGCATAATTATGCAGAACATATTTGGCACCGTGTTCTTGTTAGAAATAAGAACTGTGCAAACAGTCAAAACCTAAAACAACATTGAGATCATTAAGAAGTCGGACATTGTTAAAAAACGTTTCTTCAAGAGTTTTCACACAAATAAAAAACAGAAGACTGATTGATAGTAAGTAACACGGCAAATTAATAAGTCAGTCAAAGTGCAGCTTTCAAAGCACCAGAGTCATTCCCTTTAAATGTAAGTTTTGACCCAGAATGCCACTCTGGTTTTAAAACATCACACTGCTCATTTCAAAGAGGTCAATTGAAACCTGTCATTATCATCTGTTCTACACTGCTGGAATGAGATCACATGTTCTGCTCTGCGGTATGAACATCATCAATCTGTTAATGTTTTATTTCCTTGGATTAGATCACATTTTACCTTGTCATCATAACAACTATTGCACTCCATGGGAAAATCCTTAAGAAAATAGGCAGTACTGCTTAGCGCACAACTCATCAATAACAACTACATTTAACATGCGTAAAGGCAACAAAAAAGAAGGATTGCGCTGACAGAAGAGAACACAATCCAAATGTATAAATGTGGGAAGGCTAATTAAGCCCACATCTGTTTTTTGTTGGCAACTTTAGAAAGAGGTTTTGGGGTTCAAGAGATACAGACAAGCATGAAATTAGACAGAATGAATAAGTCTGTGGGGGCTCATGATTTAACTGAAGTTCAATTAGGCCAAAATAGGAGTTAAACCTCTGTAACATAGCATTAAGGATCTTAGAGTATTGGGATAATAGAGCTCTGTGAAAGCTATAGTGTACCACATCTGTTTGAAACAAAACGAAAACTGGACCTACAATAAGTGCCTGGAATTTAGAGGAAGAAAGTAAAAGATGATGGTAGAAATGTAAATCAGAAGAAAGACCTTGGAACAAAGCGCATACAGTAATTCAGAGCAGCATGGAGAAAGAGGTTCATTAAGGGGTCAGCATGTTGACACAGTGCCCCGTCTGATTCTGCACCTACAACCTCACTGAGGGGAGATTTAAGCTCAGAAATCGGAGTTTCCTCTAAACGAGCTATAGCTCTCCAACCTCAATGTTTTCATCGCAGGCCAGGTAGTAAAACAATACTGCATGCACGAGCCTCTGCTGATTACGTGCATAAAAAAAAGAAAGATAAAATGTTTATGGGTCAATTACAGAATTTGGCAAGACCTCACAGAAATCTGTAAAACTGTTGAGAAGTAGCAGCAAAGGATTGAGGACAAGCATGCTCGCCAGTTTAAACAAAGCTAAAGTGATATTGTGAAACAACAACACTGTGTGCACGACAGGAAACTGCATATACAGGATTCAGTTATCACCTTTTAAGTAATTACAAGTTGATATGTGGGGAACCAGTGAGCAGCTGGAACTCTTGAAGACTGCGAGTGCGACAGACTCAGCTCAAACAACAAAGTCCACAATTAAAAAAGAAATAGTTGGTTTTGGGGGATACGCCTTTTGCCTTTCTGTCTGAGTGTTAGACAAGCAGAACAATACAAAGCAGGAGGGTAAACACCTGGCTCTGTCAGATACAACGTAGTTATTAGTGAGCTTTAGAGGGGCTGGTTGACAGATTTCGCTGCCTTTGGACGGAGCCAGGCTAGCCGTTTCCTCCCTGTCTTTATGCCAAGCTACGCTAAGCTGCTATTTAGTACTTAAATGAGAATGAATTTAAATTCTCATCTCACCCAAGGCAAGGACAAAAAACACATTTCCCAAAATGGCAAACTATTCCTTCTATATAAAGACATTAGGCTCCCACAATCCTTGTATTTCTATATTGTACATCAGAGCGCCCATTAGGTATTTGGCCTTGAAGGACATCTTGATTAAAACAGCACTCACAATAAAATCGATATTTAGCGTGCAAAAGCTGTCCTACTTAAATCACCAAGATCAATCTAAATATCTTTTGAAAAACCTATGATTAAAGGCTAGTATAAAGAACGTATGACTAGCATAACTTTTTCTCCAAACTGTTTTGATAAATTATTGATAACACATGTTAACTATAAAGATGGATCCTTCACAAAGTTAAGAATTTTTTGGGAGAGACATCCCAAAAAAAAGGCAATAACTTCAGTGATATTAAAATAATTTGGTGAAATGTAAAGTTGTGAGTCTATGTTTTGGTTGAAAGATAAAAGGTTTTTGAAAAATTTACAAGATGTACAAATGATCTCTGAATTCATGAATCTGTAGATGTTTACTACCTCTTATCAACCCGGGGCTATAATAAACCAAACCGAGGTTGATATCCATTTTAGAAGTCTTTAAATGTTCTTTCATTTGCATATCAATGTATCAATGCAAACTTGAAATATTTCTCCTGCCAGCAATCTTTAGCGGTATATATTTTGTCGTTTTTTGTTGTTTACTGGTTTATTTGCTTTTGTCATTAAAGTGGTAATGCTATAGGCCCATATCAGGCATGAGGGGTGTTTGAGTGTGTGGTGGCTGTACGCTGAAGCATGCTGGGGACACAGAGAGAGCAAAGGTCAGGTCAAAGGTCATGTAGGGACAGTCACCGGCATCATCAGCAACACGTCCTGCGAGACTCTGAGGCCTGACGTCCCAGTTTGAAAGCTTTTCCTGAAGTGCCTCCTGCTGATTCAGCAAGGGGGATGCGCTTACCTTTGAGAAAACAAAACAAACTTTCTTAGTTGTGAAACTTCAATTTTTCACATCTATTTTAAATGTACAAAATGTTTCTGTTAATGTGTTAATGTATATGTGACTGTATGTTTTTTCGATGTTAAAAAACCCCCAATAAAAATATAATGTTAAAAACACAAATAATGTACACCATTCTTCATAGTGCAGTAGTTCATACTGTGACTCATTCAGCTAAAGCTCACTAATTCTAAGCCATTTTTGAATGTTTTAACACTGAAACATTGGCCAGTATGCATGCAATACAAACCCTTTCTTGATTGGGTTGATGATACATAAATAAAAAGAAACACTATTCACTGAAAATATAAGTTATGAATATTTAGAAAATAATTTAACTTTATCTTTGTGAGCTTTAATTTCATATTATATTTCGAAGTCGCAGTTTTTTTACGTTAACTTCTTGAATACATAAGAGCCAAACCAGTCCACTATGAAAACTAGAATATAGGACAATCTGAAACAAGCAGTTTCCCAATGACGTAATAATCCTGAATATATCATACAACACATGTTTGTCTATCAAGTTTTTAGTACACAGAAACACTTCAGTATGATGCATTTGTCTATGTTTCCCATATGAACACACTGCCTATGCAAAAACTGCTTAGATGTATTATGTAGTATGGAATTAGGGCACAGCTTGTGTATTTCTTTAATGCTTATCAGTTGTCGAATCGACTGCTCCCATCTCTGCAAATGTGTGTTTTAAAACAAAAATGTCAGGATGCCATGATTAAGCGGATTGTGCTTTGGCATTATCTGCTGCTTTTTACTATCCAGCCCATCGCTGAAGTCTGATGCAAACACAGAAAAGAATGATGACTCCCTTGAAATATTTATAAACCATTCCTTAGCAATATTGTTCAAAAAATACTGCAAAACTACCTGTTTTAAAAGACAAAGAGAGACAAGATAATTATCTTAATGTGACAAAGCTTAATTTGTCACGTTTCAATTTGAACCCGGGGTTGTACAAGAAGAAACACACTCACTTATCTCTATAAACACCTCGTTGATGTTAATGGCATTCTTGGCACTGGTTTCTACAAAGATGGCATGGATAGAGTCAGCGTAGTCCTTGGCATCCTTCTCTAGCACTTCCCTGTAAATAAAAGAGGTATTTGGAAATCATTTTGTTGCAACATGCGAACAGATAATCAATTTTCATGCATTTCCAGATAAACTTCAAAATGTACTTTCACAGCTTATCATGTGAAAGATTTCCCAATTTCATGGAAGATATTCCCAAAAGCAGTGCCAGTTTTCCATGTTGTGGTAGATACAGAATAACAACAATACAATCTTGAAATATTAAGTATGAAGGTGGTGAACAACAAAAAAAACAATAGAGCTGAGAGTGTATTCAGTCAGTTTTTGTTTTTTCTAAACTGTCTATGGCAAGCGCTTTGTTCTGCTTGCAGAGACTAATTCGCTGTAGCTCCACACACTGAATTTCAATAACATTATTAAGCTAAACATTAGATATTAGGCATTAGATATTCCTAAAGTTCCTAAAATATCCTTCGAATAATTCTTCTTATCGTAGCAAGACATCTAAAGTCCCATTGTCACTCTCGCTGTATATGAGAAAGTCTCATCATACTTCACATTCATGATAAAAACATGTAGTATTTTCTCTAACTCCGGCTCACCTGGCGTCTGACAGGTCACATTTGTTGCCAGCAATGGCGACCACTATATTGGGAGGTCCATGCTGGCGCAGCTCCTTCACCCAGTTCTTTAGTGTTGTGAAGGATTCCTGTTGATAAACAATATATTATATATTTAACAATCCGGACTCAAATATGTGTATATGTTCATTTAATTCATTTCTTGTTTTAACAGTTAATACCTGTATATCATTTTATTGTATCTTTAATCTTATTATTCTTGTGTGAATCTGTACTGTCCGGATTTTCGCTCTCACTCTGTTGCTGCTTAGGACGGAAGACTTTTTTGATATCGATTTCGGTTCGTTTTCGTCTCCGTGTGGACGGGGCCTGAGAGAAGGACTTACGTTTGCTGTTAAAAAGCTCACAGACCACACTTTTTATGTAATCATTGCTTTAACTGTTTTTAATCAACAGCATAAATAACAACACAGTTACCTTGAGTAGGCCCAGAAATACCAGAGTAGAATACTCAGTTAAAAGTAAAAGTCCTGCATTCAAAATGTTACTCAAGTAACACTAGAAAAGTATTAGTATCCAAATATACTTTGGTCCACACGGAAACGAAACGGAGACGAAAACGAAAACGAACCGAAGTCGATATAAAAAAAATCTTCTGACATTCCCCACAGGCATTAATAAAGGGCCAGTTTATCTTATCTCATCTTGTTCCTCTTACCTGTAGTGCTTTATCAATCAAATTGTTTTGGTGTGAGTTTTCAAGTGTTTTCAGTCGAAGAGACTCCTCTCGAATCTAATCGAATAACATCTTCTAAATAAAGAGAAGCTCTACTGATCTAAACTGAAACTAGCTTAGGTTAAAGCTTAGCCGAGGAAGACCCATTATTGTTTACATCCTGCGCTGTTAAGAGCCTGAGTGTCTCGTCCAGGAGTAAATGCAAGCTTCCTTATAGGCGGTGAAACGATATAAAGAAAATGTTTCCTTCATGAAACTTCTCATACCAAGGTCTCTGGATAATCTTGAGTCACCAGTTCATTGTCGACAACCAGACGTTGCTGTTGAGTTTTTAAAAAACAAAACTAATACCTCTTTTGTGATGTCATAAACAATGATGGCTGCCGCAGACCCTCTGTAGTACATTGGTGCCAGGGCACGAAACTGTAAGTAGAAAGAGAAACAAAAGCAATGAGTAATGATGAGCAGGGAGGAGGTTCATATCTAAATATTGATTTAAAACGATATCAAAAAGATGATCAAATTACCTTATGCAACAACATTCATAAAGTAGAATTATCTTTAAAGTCTGAGGTTTAACAGATTTTCCTCCGATTTCTCATCTTTGTATATGCATAGGGCACTACAAACATAATTGCCGTTTAATTGTACAGTTATATAGTTTCACATCCTGTATATCAATAAACCGTGTCTTGGCTTTTCATAGACTGTGGCTAATCTGTCACATAGGCACGGGAGTTTTATTTGACTCAATTATATTGGTATACAAATGAGAAAAAAAGACACAGAGCCATTTTCTATACCAGAGGCCAAGTGTTCGGAGCCTATTAGCCAAGAAGCTTTATATAAAATGGAAGTATGGGAAGTCTTTCCACCAAGACCTCACACATGTGGAAGCCATCAAGTAAAAGATGAGCAGAATGTGTCAAAAATAAACTTTTAGCATTTTGATATTTATGGAGGCCTTTATGTTTGATCTACATCAAAAGACCCACATAATCCAAACAACATGTGCATTTTATAAATTCATAGCTGCCAAGAGTTTTTTTTGTTTTTCTTCTAGCCAGGTTTTGTTATTTTCCTGGTAAAACACTTTTCAATGATCATTGAAACCTGGAATTAACAATGAGCTGAACAACTATTCAAAAGCCAAGAAATATGATACAGTATATTGGTTTGAGGATGACACTTACTGGCTGGATCGGATTTGATCCCAACTTTTGTTCCTCTAACCCCAACATCAGGTTCACATTTTTGTTCAACAACTATTAGACATATTGTCATATGTTGTTATATAATAGCTCAGACAGTCATATCCCCTTCAGGATGAAAATATAACAACGTTAGTTATTCCCTGCGAAGCCTTCCCATTAGCCTTAGCTGTACTTTTTGGTGCTAATAGTAAATATTAGCATGCTTACACCAGGCTACACTGGCATGGACATATATCTTGTCTGCTATTTCATCCATCTTTCAGTTTAAGATGTGGTCAACAGCGATTTGATGAGCCCGCAAATGTCAGTGCAACTCAAATCCAATCACTTTTCCCGCCATTTCCAAGACAAACGAATATTATCAGACCATCCAATGAATGGAGAACATAGAAGCGAGAAAACAGCAGTTGCGTTGTGATCTGTAGTTTCTCCTAACTGAAGTCAACTTGAAAAAAAGTGGACTAGGATCCACTGTCACAAACATGGACATTTAGCTTAAAATGCTAGCAATGGCCTCTACAGGTTTTTGAAGTATTAGCTGTTTCAAAATATGTATTTGCTTAACTTACCATATATTTCAAGATATGGTATTATTTCCCTCTCCTCTAACTAATAAACCCATGTATCATGGTATTTATTGTCTGAAAAATACCTTCACTTGGAATGAACCCTGCCTTCCCGCCAATTTCATTTTCCTTTTGCAATACGATGGAATAAACTATCTATCTTGGAGTGTTACCTCAGGAAAGCACACATTCCACATAATTATAGTTGTTGCTGGACCCAAGTCCACCAACGGGAATCCAACTTGAGATATTTGGCAGAGACACTGGGGAGAGTGCTGTCTGTTTATTGGCTGGTGTTGGGCTGCCCCACCACCAGTCCTGTGTGGTCTCTCTCTGCCTTAACCCAAAAAGCAATCACAGCGAGGCCAGACGTCTGGCCACACAGCGACCCAGAGAACGACCTCAGTGATGCCTGGCGGAGCAGATTAATTGCCGAAATCACTAACTGGGTGCTTAATGAAAGAAAGCCTGCTATACCAGTAGGATTTAAAACCTCCTTTGCTTGTTTTCTGTGCGAAGGAGCAGTCAGAGGGGGAGGACTCGACGAACTGTTGACAGCTGGGCTCAGATGTACTCGTGAGGCCTCATCTGGTGTCGAGATATGAATTGTAGAAATCACAGAGCCTTCCTTTTCGCTCTGTTCTCTCATTCCATGTGCATTGGCTGGCTTTGTGTTCCCCTTTCTCAACTCAACACACTTAGATAGGCCAAAGCTCCACAGGAGTTAGAAAACAAGTCACATAAGGCTTAAAAATTCCCCAGTAGCTTTGTATGGGAAACACACACACATGCAAAAAAAACCTACTGGAGGAATGTTGCTTCTTTTTCACACACAGATGTGAGCCCCTTGGGAATCTGAGTTGCCACATAGTAGTGAAAAAAAGGGAATTTGTGGAATTAAATAAGTGGAGAAAATGGAAAGAGCTAAAAAGAAATCACTGACAAATTGATTGTTACCAGGAAAGTAAATGAAAAGACATGAGAAAACATAAAGGGGAAAAAAGGGGTTGCAGATAAGATAAGACACAGTGGCAGCAGCCGCCAGTGGGCTGAGACAACTTGGGTTTCAACCTCTCATCTTATCTCAAACGAGGCTGCATTGAAGTCCCCTCAAGGCCGGGAAGAAGCCGAGGTCCCCGGGGGAAAAAGGAGGATAAAAGACAAACAGCATCTTATCTCACCTCTCTGGAGAGGACTGAAGCAGGGATAAGAAATTACAGCAACAGGGAATGAAAATGCATGAGAAAAAGAGAAGGGCATCCACAGAATAAAAGGGGAAGTTATGTGCAGAGTTAAGGCAGAGAAATGTAGGATGCAGGGTGTGAGTCAAAAGAGAAAGTATTTCCTTACACTATAACCGTCTGAGGCTTGGTGTCAGGGCATGCTTAAATGCTAAAGCTGTACTAAGACACCAAGATGTATCCTCTCCCTATATATCACATGTCATATGCCAGTGGTTCAGTCTTAAACTGTGTGTGGGCGATGAGGCATCTCAAATATTGCTGCTGTAGAGGAGTGTAGATTACATGGCATGGCACTGTTGGTTACTGACAACGACCAGTTTCAGAAGTGCATGCAAGATAGAGTAACATAAAAAGCACATAAAGCAACGGGGAACTCGTTGATTTGTGTCTCTAAATGTATGACTGCAATGAGGAAGAAGGAGTGAGATGCATATTATCTTGTAGGTTAAAGGTGTTTTTAATTAACCGAACAGACGCCAGTCAGTGATCTAAAATGTTTTGAATTAATTACTCCACAATAGTCACACAAAAGGGGGGCTCCTAAACCAAGAGCACTACAAGTAAGAAAGAAGACCTCTACATTTAGGAAGGTAAATGTTGCCCCCTATCAGATATAATGAATAACTGCACTTTTCACTATTCTTAGGAAGTGGTGCATACACTTGTGTAGATAGCTTTCTCAGTTCCTAAAAGACACATAAGAGTAATGGGTGGATTTTTAAATATGCCAACTTTACATTATCATAACTGTGAGCTGCTGTGATTTGGCTGCCGAACCACATCATTTGAATTGTGGGCTATCCACCAGTCTATTACAACAAATACTGCTGAAGACAAAACCTCAGTGAACATTACTGACCCGCTCCTGTCCTGCCGTGTCCCAGATCAGGAACTTGTGCAGCTCGTTTTGGTATTGCACTGTCTTGGTCATGAAGGATGCCCTGGTGGAAAGAAAGGGGCTTCATTATTGATGTTCTATGTCATTTAACAAAAAAAACATTCATATGATTTAGCTGTTTACAAATATTATTTCTGAATTACTTTTGAAAGATGCCTTTTTGATTTGTGTTGTTTTTATTTTGACTCTGTATAAACGTTTATCACACTTATTCGAACAAATAAAAAGTAACAATAATAAACATACACTTTTTTTAATCAATACAATTAGGGATTATCGGAGTTCTGGCATTTGTATTCATTGTTTATAATCTGACAATTATTTTTCTTAAATAATACATTTTCTTTGGTCTAATTTCAGAAAAGACTAAAGAAATGAATAAAGAAAAATTAAATGAACAGCCATAACAATTTCCTAAAGCCTTACATGATGTATTCATCTGCTTCTTTTTTGGACTAACTGCCTAAAACCCAAAACTCCCAACATGTGAACATATTTTTTCCGGAAAAGAAATTTCAATCTGATACATTTTCTGATCTTTCTAGTTCAAATTGGATTTAAATAATCTATAAATAGAGAGATAATAACTGAATTATTGATAATGTTCTGTGCGTCTCAGTCTCTACACACAAACCATGAAGCCGAGGAAACACATTATAAACGTCAGCATGAATTTACCCAATTGTTGGGTTGATGTTTGGGTCAAAGCTGTCTTCCACAAATCTCCAAACAATACTCGACTTCCCAACGCCGGTGTCCTGCAGAGACAAAATAAGACAATGTTTACTAAACACAGTCGGAAACAATTACTAGAAGTTTAATCATAAGTATAAAAACATATTCTCGGGCAATACGCCCAGACATTATTGCTTTTTCATGGCATCTTCATTCTTCCTGTTACCACTAGAGGCCTGTTACTGTGTGAGGATGTTACTTCAGGAGTCTATTATTTGGAGGCTCTTATGATAATTATGCTTCTGTTGTATGCAATATAGGGATGAATGTTAAGGATTTGGGCTGCAACTAATGCTTATTTTCATGTATTAATCTATGTTTCATTTGTTTGAATAATCAATTAATCCCTTTATCTATAAAATGTCAAAATTCAAATCACAACTTTCCCTGCATACAAGTAGAACTTTTTTTCTGACAAGCAGTCTAAAACCTAAAGACACTAAATGTGCAGTTATAAAAATCTCATATCCAAAAAATGAAACCAAAAACATTTAATCAATTTTGTGTCTGACTATTTTCTAATAATCCAGTAAATTATTATTTCAAATTAGTAGGTCATAGCTAAAAGGAGATGTGATGTTTTTTTCAGGTTGATGTATTAATGGGATTCTGTTAGCAAAAATATTAGTTTATGCTGATGTCATATTCAGTTTAGACATGAATTAACATTGTACCTTTTGCTGATTTGAAATTAAAGTCCAGGAAAAGACAGTACCATTATTTGACACTGAGTCCCGTCTGCTCATCTGTCTACCGTACATAATTACAGCCAAGATTTCAGATTGTGTGTTATTATAAGCACACATATTATAGAGAAGCAAAACAATTTTGAATAGATATGTCTTTTTTTAAAGGTCATAAAATCCTAAAGCAAAGTAAGAATATAACAAAGCGCTAAAATATAATATGAAGTAAACAAATGAGTGGTAGACAGTATTGCAAATAAAATAAATATAAACAAGGATGTAGTAAATATGTATGTATGATGATAATTAATTAAAGCAATAGAGATGTAAACAGGAATGTAGTTAATAATAAGAAGAAGAAGAAGAAGAAGAAGAAGAAGAAGAAGAAGAAGAAGAAGAAGATACATTATTAACCAATGTAAGGCAACACAGATGTACACAAGAATGTAAAGTGATTATATGAATAATCAATACTACAAAAATACTTAAAGCTGTAAACAGTTGTTAAAAAAGTAAGTAGTCTATAGACTTTACAGGTAAAGTGACTGTATGGTAAAATGATGAGGAGCAGTATGGATCATTTGATGACACAGGTACACTGAGATGAATAACATAACGTGTTTACATCAATATCGATGCTGACTTACCCCCAGAAGACAGACTTTTAACTCTCTTAGCGCCATATCGATCTCCTCTACCTCAAAATGTGGTTCTAACAACGACCATTGGCAGTTTCCCCCTCTGCTTTATTTTTCTTTATTTAGAAAAATCTTCACGTGTTGTGTGTTTACAAATAATTTCACTTCGTCGCGGTAGAAAGCTGCCAAATGCGCATCTCATATTAAGTTAAAACTCTTGCTGTTAGCGTTGAAACGTTCATTAATCCGTCGTTTTTGCCATGTTGTGATGATTATAGTAAACTAGCTAACTGAAGCTCAGTCTCCATCTTGAACTACGTAGGGCGGTCACGTGACTGTTCCGGCTCTTTTTTGTTTGGAGAAAAACACACAAAGCGCACAGGCGGATTTTTAGTTATGGCGAGTTTTTGCCCGAGTTAAGGAAAGGTTATCGTTTTGGGTTGTTTATTGACAAGATAAATTACGGGTCAATCCCAGGGAGCATCAGGAAGTAGCGTCCTTCAGGAAGTAGTTTGTTCTCGTGTTTGAGTGACAGCTGTGCGGCGGTGACAGCCCACACGGGACGGCAGCCGCAGAGCCGAGCCGAGACTCAAGATGGCAGGTAATGATGGCACTTTTCAAACAGTGTTTTCTATAATAATTTCACACTGTGCTGGAATTTACACAGCTGCATTGTGGTCTTTGGATTATATATTTTTTAAATAGCCTCTCCCACATTACTGCATGTGTGGTTTTCACAGGCACAGTGTTAGTAAAGGCGAGTCAAGTCAAGCGAAAGCGCTGGACAAGCCTTGTTAGCAAACTTAGCACTGCTAGCCAGCTAGCTAACGAAAGCTACTCATGGGTATCGAAATGTGAGACTATAAGGCTTCATTTGACCATTCAACTACTCCGTATATGTTTATTATTTTACTAACTACCACTCTATTTTGTAATTAAACAGTACCGCATGCTTTCAGCCGTATTTATTATCGAACTGTTGTCATAGCAAAGGCTAACGAGTTGACCTAGCCACCGCTAGCCGAGTTGCTAAAGTCATTTTCAGCCATAAGCTGACCAAATCCTCATTTTATACCATAACAAAGGGGAGATGTTGTTGTTTGCCAACATGTTTTGGGGGTGTTGTTAATGCACACGTAGCGCTATTTACTCCTAAAAACACGTTTGATATGTATTTTCGAGATAGTTGTTGTTTTTATATTTGGAGCACATTCCCCTGCATGCCCAGCTGTAAACACTGGCGTTAGCTGTCCCAGCACATGCGTCTCATTATGGGACTTCTTTCTGGGCTCCTCTTTTGAATACCCTACTCGGACTTATTGTCCTATAAACTGTGTTGTGTTAAATTCAACCAGGATGGAAAGCCTGCTAGAAATGTTGGCCTGTAACGTTATCACACTAACACATCTGTTAACACATTGAAGCTATCCTCTAACATGTCCAGTTTGTGTTTAACACTTTGGAATGGCTGATACCGGGACGGAAACTAGATTAGAAAGGATTCTGGTTGAACTTTGAGAATCTGCTTTGTATTTTAGGCAACATAATATATATGCCATTACGGCTAAATAGTTGGTTATTTGACTAGAGTTGAAACGAGTATTTTGATAATCAATTAATCTTTTTCAGTCATTTTTCAAGCAGTAAAGCCATGATATCAGCCTTTCTAAAGAGATGATGTCCTGTTTGTTTGTTCGTTTGTTTTGTCATATTGTAAAATACACAATTTTTGGAAATTAAGGCATTTCGTCTGACAAAACAAGACATATGAAGACGTCATGTTTGGCTCTGTGAAATGTTGCAGACTAAACGATGGTTGTTTAATTGAGACATGAGGCATGTATAGTAGTATCAGGAGAAACATGACATTGGACTTAATGACTATGGAATAACACTCGATATGTCATTTTCAACCACATACTCTTATTCTGTATACATTTTACCTAGTTTATAGTTTTTATTGTTTTTTTAAAACAATTGAGGTACTAATTGCTGTATTCACCAAATAGTTATGGGAACTATAAAGGGGATTGAGACAATTGGTATAATAATTCAATAGAAAAGTTTAAATAACTTGTCTTTCTTTCAAATTCTTAATTTGACAGACTTAACTAAATGAACTTGGTACAATACTTGTATGCAATCTGTCACCTTACATTAAACATTAAAAGTACCAACAAGTTCCCATAGTGAATCAATGTATTCCCCAGTGTGAATGGGAACACTTTTGACAGGCCAACCAGCACCCAATCTTTGCTGGCCTTATATTGAGCATCACTGCTGTGGATGATAGTCAATCAGAAAGTACCCTCACACCGACATAAGATGATCCTAAAAATTAAAGATTGATAGTAGCCCACAATACATAACCAAAATGACCAGTGACAACAACTTAACCTAATCTCATTCATTCTGTACACATGTCTTTTTTGATAATTTCTAACTAATTGACCAGGGGGTCTGCAGTTGTTTTTTTAGGATCTAAAAGAACATTAGGTTTATATTTGGCTGCTTGTTTTGATGTCTTCCACATACTCATGACTATACTAACTACGTCATAGTTTCAGTTTTGCAGAGTGATCTATTGTCAATCTTACTGAAGAAGACTTTGTCCTTTCTTGGTAATTGTCAGCCTGTAAACCTGACTACACAGAGCTCCTTTCATTTTGTAGGGGGGGTGGTGTATGTAGTGATGGTATGTTGATGACACGTTTGCCACCAATGGTTTCCCCCTCTAATTGCCTTATCCTTTCAGGTCTATCTTTATACTTTGAAGATGGCCACGATGATCTGGATGACTGTGAGTACTTTTCTTATTTTGATATAAAACATTTCTTGCATATGTGGAACTTTGTTCTCCCTCTCTTTAGCAAGGAGGTATTGAAGTTTCATCTTTCCGGGCCACCCCATTCACCCATGCGAAATATAAAGCTGTCAACAGTATTTCAGGCTTTTACGCCTTGCTATTATTAGCCGTCATACAGGCCCGACAGTCCCTGTTGTCTGCATTAGCGTGGGCGATGAAACTGTGTTTGGATCCAACTGCAAAGGCATTGTGTATTTATGTTTGGAACCATGGTTCTTGTTGGAAAAAAAATGGTTTCCTGTCAAAGTGAAGAAGATTTGTCACACTCAATAGATAGGCATGCTATATAAGGAATTATATCATCAAGGCTTTTCGGTATTGTGGCATATTAATATATTTCATTGAAAAATGAGGCCCTTTTTTTGGCTATATAAGGAACGAGATTAGCATTAAGTGATTTGTACACGCCATGGTCCCACTTTGAAAACTGTACAATTGGCCAGTCTTCTATTTTCTATGTATTACCTAGCCTTTTACATTGAAATAGGTGATTACCTCTTTATTTAAACATTTTTCAAATCTAACCAATACATGAAATGACTGCCAATGAGCATTTTTGCATTTTATTTAAACGTACCATCTGTATGTTGCTTTGTCACTTATCCCTTATATAGCAAAGAACGTTCACAGCACATATTGAATTATCACAAAATGAAAGCATACAGTCTTACATTGTACGTGGGCTGCAGGTGCTGCCAGTAAAAAGATACATTTGCGCATTAATTTAGCTGAAGCTGACATTACGTTTAAATGTGTTCGACTTCAACAGATTCTTCCTAGTTATAACCAGTTAAAGGAAACCCTGGTTGAAACATTAAATGGAGTCATTAGTTAGACCCGAGGCCTTCTGCTACCCATTGTAGTTTCCTAATTTCTGACATCTAGCCTGACTCAGTTGCTTCAACGTGGCGCTGCGATGACTGTGGTGCATCAGTTAGCCCTCATTTAAATATTTTATTTTCTAGGCATCAGCTGTGTTCGAGAGATGAGGGTTTTTGACAATAAAAATTGTCTTTCTTTCCATCCCGCAGTTGGATTTGATGACTATGGTTCAGAGTGTGACGGCATCCGCATCACAGCCTTCCTCGATGCGGGACAAGATAACCTGACTCCTCTCGGGAGGCTAGAGAAGTATGCCTTCAGCGAGAATGTCTTTAACAGGTAAGTGGAGTCCCGTGGTCATGTTATTACTTCAAACCCATCTTTGCACGCAAGCCTTTTTATAGACCTCATTTAGCTTTTTTTGTTGTTGCACTTTTCAGTTTGTGTAGATCACTTCGTAACACTCAAACAAACAAAATGCTTATTATCAGATGGGATTATAATCGGGGTTGTGAGGAACTCACTAGAATCTAATGTATAGTTGCGCATAACAGTATCATGCTTCAATCCAGCCACTGCATCCTTACTGACCTTTACCATGTCCACACTAATACCAATTCAGTCATTTATTCTACAGTCTAACTTTAACACTTGCTAGGCATTATTCAGTATTGGTAAATATAAATTAAAAAACATGTTTTCTACGTTTTCTACTAATGCAAGTCAACACATAATTTGTTTTGGTGTGGAAGTTAAGCTCCAGAAATCAAAAAGGATTTTTCAATGATATCTACAGTTGTGTCGACATGTCCTTCTAATGTTGAGTATTAGTGGTTTATTAGCAACAAGGAAACATCTGCGACCTTGTCGGACTTAGTATCTAGGAAACATCTGGTCAAAAAAGTGACGAAAAGATGCCAGATATCCAATAAAGCTTTTCATGTAATTTCATAAACTATCAGGAAACTCATTTAATTTAATTTCAAACCTTTATTTATACAGATGAATCCCGTTGAGATCATTGATCTCTTTTTCAAGGGAGACCTGCTCAAGTAGTTCCACATGAAACATAAAAACATAAATAGAACAAGGAAACTGAGAAGAAACGTGACGTTATGGGGATTTCTTTGGGTGGTATTCTATACTGTGTAAAGAAGAAATTGTAACATTTGGATTTAAAAGAAAGTTTGATTGACTGTGTTAAATTCTTCACTGAAGTAAGGGAATCATTTAAGGGTTTTATGGCTTTATTAAATGTTATCTTAGGTTGCACAAAAGTATCTCATTATTAAATGTTATTTCAATCCTATTTATTGTATGAAATGTGTTGAATAGTGGCTATATTGTATCAAAAGAAATCAACATAAAGTCTGATCTCAAGTCATCCCCAGGTGTGTGTTTTAATAGTCACCTGAACTACTGCCTGCATGCCTGTGTATTTACTTATCACATACCTGCCTTGACTCAATAGTGCAGGAATTCAAAAGACTTCAACATCAAAGACTTAATGTTGAGCTATGGGTGGATGGTTTCTGTCTGAATATGACAATAGATTGACAATAGTAGCCCTAGCTTATTGTAGGTTTAAAGTCATGAATGATGACACATTGTGATTTATGTATATATTTTTGATGTGATACTATCTGTATATGTAGCGATAGAAACCTTCTAGATGTACTCTGTGTATTTAAAGTCCTCTGCAAGCATTTAACGCTGCCTTGTGGTGCCCTCACAAATGTGTTTAGTTCCTGTCTTCATGCTTTTCATGCATGGCTTTGCAGGGTTCAAGCCCTGCTGTCATTTACCAGTCTGTGTGTTTGTCTATGTGTGTCCGTGTGTGTGTCTTTGTGTGTGTCCGTGTAATGCACTTGACAGCTCTGTCGGTGCAGTGTGCCATGCACTGTGCATTCAGCACTTGGCCGTCTACTAACTTGATGCTCCTGTTGCTCTCTAGGCAGATCGTGGCTCGCGGCCTGCTTGATGTGCTTCGAGAGTTCAGTGACAATGAAAATGATTTTATCAGTGTCATGGAGACAGTTGCCAGAATGTCAGAAGATGGAGGTAGATGAATTTTTCTTTGCATCATTTAGTAACTCAGATAAATCTATACTTGACTAGTTTCTCTTTTTTAAATGTTTCTTTTTTAAATGCAATTAAACTCTACCAGGATTTAATTTTCACATGGTTTCAAGCGCATAATGCTTGTTGGCGTGCAATGCTCACATTTCATGTTTGTACATAAAACAGCTAGGATTAGTTGAAACGGATTAGCATTTTGAAAAACGCAAAACTATTTTGATAATTGTAAGTATATTTATTAAAAGTAATTGTTGAGTCAATAATGACAGACAATGTCCTGTTCCCTTTCCTGTTTTATACTGTATTAAACTGGTTATCTTTGGCTTTTTGATTGACAAAACAACACCTTTAAAGACATTACATTGGACCTAAAGATGATGGAATTTACTTTTTTGTTGATGTTTAAATATCCAGCAAATAATTGTTACCTGTGGCCCTATTGCACTTTATGCTTATACTTGTTTTGTGTGTACTCAGAGCCCACAGTGCGAGCTGAACTAATGGAGCAGGTTCCCAACATCGCCATGTTCTTACACGAGAGTCGACCCAACTTCCCAGCAGCGTTCTCAAGATACTTGGTGCCCATTGTACACCGATACCTCACGGATCCAAATAACCAGGTAGGTTTCAAGTGTTCTGCTTCTCTACTTCATTTTTTACCATGGAAACAATCACTGCTTGTCATTTTCTGTATGCTGTTTTTCACAGCTTTACTAAAATAAGAAAAAACAATCCATCACTTGTCAGATTGATTCACAGTAATAGTTGTAAAACCGTTTTTTTAACGTTCCCCCTCTATTTCTAGGTGCGGAAGACGAGCCAGGCGGCGCTGCTTGTTCTTTTGGAGCAGGGCCTCATCTCTAAAGCTGATATGGAGACCAAAGTTTGTCCAGTTCTGCTCGACCTCACAGAACCCAACTGTGACGATGACTACAAAATCGAGGCAGTCGCGGTAAGAAACCCCCGTTGTATGTTTATGCAAAAGTTGTAATGTAGTTTGTGATTTATTATTG
The DNA here is from genome assembly GCF_000735185.1 of Notothenia coriiceps. Lineage (NCBI taxonomy): Eukaryota > Metazoa > Chordata > Actinopteri > Perciformes > Nototheniidae > Notothenia > Notothenia coriiceps. The sequence continues at coordinate 178,304 of NW_011332990.1, forward strand.
GGGAAAAGGACCTGAATTAAATTGAGCTAAAACCACATTTTATTGCTTTTCCGTAATCAATCATTGGGATTATCTTTACCAGTCCCCAGTATAAAATAAATTAGCTTTTTTTTAATGGTTGGATACAAGCAGCGATTGTTTTACAATTTATATAAACTGTGATTTGTCAGTTGGAACAAAAGGCAATTTGTTGAATTAATAAAATAAATAATGTAAGGCCTAATTATAAATTGAATGCAATTAATTGATTTTCAATTAAGATCTATTGTATTTATATCTACTCAATTATTTATTTTAACCACTTAAAACTGTTTTCTCAATCAAGTTCCACCTCCTGAAATACACACACACACATATACACACACACACACACACACACACACACACACACACACACACACACACACACACACACACACACTACACACACTACACACTACTACTACTACTACTACTACTACTACTACTACTACTACTACTACTACTACTACTACGTACGTACTACTACTACTACTACACTACACACTACACTACACACACACAC
>NW_011332990.1:178868-182635 GCF_000735185.1 Notothenia coriiceps
CCTCATTATACCTCTATTATTTTCCTAGTGCAACAGTTTTTAGATTTCTGTTCATCTTTCAGCTCAAATGTAAGCTATGTTTCAGTTATTGTTCATTGCAGCAAAGATGTTTGCTTTATTGAAGCCCAATCTGAGTTTAGTTGGCACTGACTGCTCTCCATACATCTCCTTTCAGATCATGTGTAAAGTTGTCACCATGCTGAGCAAAGACACAGTGGAGCATCTACTGCTGCCCCGCTTCTGTGACCTGTGCAGTGACGCCAGACTCTTTCAAGTCCGCAAGGTAAAAAACTCATTTTTCCTCCCCAGAGGTCAAGATACCCTAGAGCACTTTTTTAAATTGCCTCTGACTTTGATACCATAAGTCACAGATAAACAACATTTTTTCCACAGAGAGGTGAATTGTGTCAGAATACATTCAGAAACAATGTGAGGGAGCCCTAATTCTGTTTTTGCCCACACTGCGCTTTTATTTTCTGTGAGGAATGTTAATTCTCTGGTGTAACTGGTGCCAGTTGGGAAAGTGTATTTAGAAACAGCAAAGGCAGGTAAACATTGTGAATCATTTTTTATATATTTTTTTTTACACATTTTTAGTATTTTTCTATAGTACAGTTAGAAATCCTCCTTTTCTTTGACACTTAACTTTGATGGTCGTACATTTTTACAAAAAAAAACTACAAATCCTGCATACAATGCAGAAATACAGTTTGTCTGAAATCATACCATCAAACATCAAACCAAAAAAACAATGAACCGTGTGGCTTTGGGACCAGAGCGTTAGGCAGTGTGGATAATAGCAAAACATATTCTAAGAAATACTGAGTGATTAAGCTGGATAAGATTTAGCAAAGTGACCAGTTTATGTTATGATCATTTATTACAATTGAATAATTGCGGTCTTCTTATGTGACACCATGAAAGTGTGTAACCTCTCATTGAGATGGTTTGTTGTTCATGGTTTAACATTTGTCTTTTCCTTGCTTATCATTGCAATGTTTGAATTGTGTATTACAGGTCTGTGCTGCCAATTTTGGAGAATTTTGTTCTATTGTTGGTCAGGAGGCCACAGAAAAACTACTGGTGAGAAGCTCCAAGACCCCCTATTAACATCTTCATTATATAACATTACAGATTCAAATGTAAGATTTTCAGGTGAAACTGACATTTTGTTAAATTCTGTCAGATGCCCAAGTTCTTTGATCTGTGCTCGGACAGTCTGTGGGGCATAAGAAAAGCCTGTGCAGAGTGCTTCATGATGGTCTCCAATTCTACCTCTCCAGAGGTGCGACGTGCAAAGTTGTCCCCCCTGTTCATTAGCCTCATCAGTGACCAGTCTCGCTGGGTAAGACACACACACACACACACACACATACACATACACATACACATACACACATACACACATACACACACACGTTCAATTCTGTTGCAGAAAAGCACCAGTGCATTTTTGTGTAACTTCCTCTGTCTGATGATGAAAATGGAGCAGTTTTTCCTCATCACTTTATGCATCCTCTTGTTCCTGATTTTGAGCTATGTCCTTGATCTCATTTAGAATACATTTCTTCGTTTTCTTTTTCCTAATGTTCAGTATAATGTAGAACATTCTTAAAAGTCATACAGAGAAGAAAAAAATTGTTGAAAGTGTTAAGCAATTGATAGGACATGGAACATCTCTTTAAAAGTCACAGCGCCTCATCTGCAATTTTTGTGTAGTTTTAAAATGTTCTGCAAAAATGATTCACAACGATTCAAATACTAGCATTTACCCATACATTTATGATGGAGAGTTTGCAGAGATAAACATGTGTGGTCTTGTCTGTGTACGTTGCACAAATGTGCTTGAGGCCAATGTGTCGACTGAGGGGTGAGAGTCCGCTGTGCCAGAAGCCTGTCAATGCCTGTCAGTTCTTGCAGAGATTACTCTTTCTTTTTTTACCGAAGAGGGCCGGGTTTGGCTTGAATTCATTTCATTCTCCTTTTATTATGTCTATGAATACCTCTGCGTCACGGAGAACACACAAGATAATGACACTTGCAAACTTCAGATGTTTTCTTGGGACATTTGTGTATTTATGTTTAGAACAACAGATTGATATATTGCTATTTTATATATACAATATAAAGAAAGAAAAATAGACTGACCACCAAACCAAGTTGGCTAGGGGCACACCAAACATTCATTCCCATGGTTATGCAACTGGGTCGCAGAGTGACGCTCAACACAGTAACTTTATTCATTTTAATTTCTTTAATCTAAGTTTTGATGAAACTGACTGATTCCCCTCTGCTTCACTTTTAGGTGCGACAGGCTGCCTTTCAGTCTCTGGGACGTTTTATCTCCACCTTTGCCAATCCCTCCAGCACAGGCTTTCACTTCAGAGAGGACGGCGCCCTGCTAGAGCTCCCCAGGTGTACATTAGACAGGTAAAACCCCTCCCCTTCATCACCACTGCAACAACCAACAATGTGGGTTTGCTACAGTGAATGGTGTACATAAGCAGCTCAAACTCTGTCAGAAATGTTATTGTCATTCCATGAATACATTTTATTATATATGCTAAGGCACTGCGCACGTTTGTGTTGTGCTCTGACACAGTTTAAAACGTTGCACCATCCATCCGATGAGTCATTTTCTTCAATGACTGGGTTTGATCAGGTCAGACCAGTTTTTTTTTTATGTTTAAAGGTTTATTTCCCTAAGCATGGAAATGAAAACAATTGAGGTTGACACCAATATACATTTTTATAACAAAATCTATGGCTTAATACGTCATCAAGAAACCCTGTTTCCAAACTTAAGATAAGAAGGTGACGAGTAAACACAGATTCTGCGAGCAGCTCAGAATGAGCACAGTCAGCAGTGCTGGGGAACATACAGAAACACAATGTTCTTTGTCAATATACCCTGATTACTAAAAATACAAACATCAATAGTTTTGGCATCTTTGACAAAGATGAGACTCAAATGATTAGACTTTGACACTTTTAACTAAAACTTGACAAAACATTTATAAAATATGATTTTTTTTTTCTTTCTAACACCAGATAAATGCTAGTTAACAGATTATTCACAGATTATTCTGAACACACTTGACCGAGAACCTTATCCATCTTCATAGTGGTACTTAATCATTTGATTTGGCTTAAGTAATAATGCCAGGGCTTACCATTGGCAAAGTATTAGCTCTGTTCTTTACTTCTATATTTAATATAAGGATTTAGAGCAGGGGTCGGCAACCCCTGGCACGCGTGCCAGCATTGGCACGCGGCACCGTAACCAGTGGCACACTAGGAATAAGTGGAATAAGTGTGCAAAATATTTAAATTGTATTTTCGGATCCTGAACGAGACCGCCGCCAGAGCGCGTCTCCCCGTTACCTGCAGAAGGAAGCCATGCACGCAACGCAGCCCCGCTCTCTTTATCTCCAGGTGACTTTCTGCCGCTTTCCTCCGCGGTGCAGTGCTGATCGTTTCACCACGGAGGAAAGCACTTCACTAATTGCAGTACCCATAAGGAGCTGTACAAATGCCGCAGTTTTTGCGTGACTGTGTATTTAGTTGAAAGCCCAGTGGCGATCTGCTCATTTCTCATCTAAATAATATGCTACAAAGGGGCGGACTGGCCATCTGTGTGTTGAACTTTCCTTTCGGCTCCCAGACCGTAGTCGAGGAGGGCAGCAGCAACAAGCTTCAGGTTCGATAACCCACTTTAGCTTAAATGACTGGAGAGAGGCGAGCTCTTCTTGGGAGGACGTTGCATT
>NW_011332990.1:182807-183459 GCF_000735185.1 Notothenia coriiceps
TGCTCCTGGCGAGGTTGCGTTGTGGTGTATTTAATTGAAAGCCTAGGCGCCTGGTGCCTGTTGATGCTGCGCATCTTCTTCATTGCTTAAATATACTCCAGGTTGGGCAGCCCGAGAACGTCGAGAGACGGGTTCAGAGAGGTTTCGAGACGGGGAACCCGGACTGTCACTCGGAGATGTGTAACAGTTATCCATAGTTTCGGTTCGCAACCTTTTGATATAAGTGCCATTAAAAAACAAACCCATGTTACCACGTCAACGATTGCGAGTGCGAAGGCGAAGCGCGAGCAGGCGAAGCAAGCTGCGGAGGTGGTGCAGATAACCCACTTTAGCTTAAATGCTGGAGAGGAGGCGAGCGGCGGTCTTGGAGCGTTGCATTCTTGCTTTCTTCCTGTTTCACAAAATAACATCACAGACCTCTGTTTTTCTGCTGTACCGTTTCACTTCCAGAAACATACACACGTTCTCACTGTCACTTCTACCATCCACAAAAAACACACAAACACACAAAACCAACCACCCCCACACACACATGACACCACACCTTCTCTCTCTCTATATAAAAAAAAGACCCAGCGAGGCTCCCGAAAACCAACTACATGATAATTGACGAGCGTCAAGCTCCTCAACCCCCCCCCCCCCACAAATAACC
>NW_011332990.1:183485-208532 GCF_000735185.1 Notothenia coriiceps
TATTTTTTTAAATGGCACTTCATATCAAAAAGGTTGCCGACCCCTGATTTAGAGTATCCCTAAATATTTTGTAACTCTCATTTCAGTGACTGCTCCCTAAACTCTCTGAACTGCTCCGACATCAGCGGCTGCCACACGGGAAGAACCATCGCTCACACGCCTCCCAACCAGGACGGCCGGGCCACACCGTCCCCAGAGCACGTGTCGACAGCCGATGGCGATGAAATGCACAACTACCATGACAACCATTCTGTTCCCGGAGGGATGCGCGGTGGCTTCACTCGCACATTCACGAACAGCAACGCCAGCCCCACGACCACAAACAACGCTAAAAACACAAAAGACATGGAGCAGACAGACGAGAACTTTAATTCTTTCAACTATTGGAGATCTCCTTTACCAGACATCAGCGAGGAGCTGGAGATGCTAACAAGTCCAAAATCAGAGGTAGGAAAAGAGAAGGACGAGGAGGTAGATGAACCGGATTGTCCTGATTCCAAGTCGAGTCCTGGCAAAACTACCAGCGACCAGATCCAGAAGGTCTTGGATTGTTTGCAACCGCACATTGATGACCCCGATGTACAAGGTGGGTGAACGGAGGCAGAATGAATTTGATGACCTGTATAGTAAGACTTGTCTTGGCGTGTAGATTGACTTGTTAATGTGAATTTACCTCCAGCCCAAGTCCAGGTTCTGTCAGCAGCTCTGAAGGCCGCCCAGCTCGACGACCCCGAAGACGAAGACCTCACTGAACCCGAGCAGGAAGAGCAGCCCGAGGAAAACACAGAGAGCCTGTCGGCGGAGACCAAATGTGTGGAGGTCCAGTCTGAGAGTGAAGAGTGTCCCACAGAAAAGGAGCCGATGACGGAAGCTCCTGCAGCCGAGCCCGAGTCGAGCCCTGTCCAGGAGCAAGGGGACGAAGAGACGCAGACGGAGCCCCTGGAGGACCAGGAAGAGTCTCCTCGTGACTCCCCTATTCTAGTACGAGACTATCACATCTTTACGGTTTAAGTCAGCTGTGTAACAACAACATATAGTGGACTGTTGATGGAATCATAATTGAAGCAAGGGTTTATCATTTCAGTCCATCAACAATAATGCATTGCATCTGCTCTGCCTGAATGTGTAGTGCTCTTGCTTTTCCCTAATGTGTGTTTTTGTTTACATTTTCCTCAGGAGTCTGAACTAATTGAGAGTGTAGAGGAGGAGGGAAAGGACGACTCTGCTCACAGCCCATTGTATGAGGAGAAGCCCAAGATCCAGGTCAGTCAGCACTTCTTTCACAACAGAGAACTTGCACAGACATGGATTATTTAATGCCTTCTCAATTCCTGTTATATCATCACACTCTTTATGTATTCCCCATCTCCAGAATGTGATCCCCCAGCAGCTGTTGGACCAGTACCTCTCCATGACGGACCCGGCCCGGGCCCAGACGGTGGATACGGAGATCGCTAAACACTGTGCCTTCAGCCTGCCGGGGGTGGCGCTCACTTTAGGGCGACAGAACTGGCACTGCCTCAAGGACACGTACGAAACCCTCGCTACTGATGTGCAGGTAGGCAGAGAAAGGGGGAATTCTGAGGGTAGATTTGTGTTTGTGATTAACACTTTGAAAACATGTTCAACTTGTCTAGGTGCTGGGGCTTAAAGACATTCTATCTTCTTGGATTTTATTGTTTTAGTTTCCAGTAAAATACATTTTGCCCTAAGAATCTGTCACAAAGTTGTTCTTTGTGATTGCTTAATTGAATAACTTATTTGCACAACTGTCAAAATGAAAAAACTTAAGGTAACAAATATTCTTTTAATTGAACTTTTAAATTGACACCAATGATTGGATAAGATCAATTGAATCAGGCAAGCATATACATCTATTTGCTTGCCATTTGTCTGCCTTGATTCGTGTGGAGGAGCGTTTGTGGACATATGATGCTTGCCTTGTGAGGCAATGAATCTCTTAGTAAGTGGGTTCATTCAAAAACAAACTGAAGCTGGTTATTTTGCGTCGGACTCTTTGGATGGCTATGCTGAAGTCACTGAATCAATGTTTCTCCAGCTTCATTATATCAGATATAGCACTGACAGACAGCAGGGTTCCCCACACATAGACTTTAATTGGGCGGGCCGCCCAGGTATATTAACGTCCGCCAAAGTATATTGAGGTTTAATCTTTTTTTATCCGTCCGCGAGCACGACGCCATCTGCAATCGATTAACTACCCCTCCTGTACCTGTTCGCTCTGCTATCGTGTGAAGGGTCTGCTTTATGCGCTCTGCAGTAACTCCGCTGCGAGGGTCAGAACAGTTCACCCCCCCTCCCTTTCAGATCTGTGGGAAACACTGTACACTATACTGTGGAGCGGCTTTTTTAAAGTAGTGCAGTGAGGGAAGGACCCTTTTTTTAAGGTTCTAACCGAATTTCTCTCAATCATGTTAACAGGAATCCCAACAATGTGCATGATTTTGTCATTTGTTATTTGATTTGAGAAACATTGCACTTGTTCCACAAATGCATCGCTTGACAACGTGAGCAAGAAAGGGAACTGCGAGGGGAAGCGTTGCCTCACTTCGAGGCGGCAGCAGTACAGACAGTGTGACAGCACTGCGTCACTCATTACCTAATATCAGCACTAAATGTGACTGTTGGCATGACAACGTTACACCGAACAATCGTCTATTCATTGCTGTCACTCGAGTGGCATTTTTATCTTAGAATCATCTTGCATCCTTAGTAAATATAAACCAATATGCAGTTATTTTTCTATTTCCTCCCAAAAACAACCTTTAAAAATAAAAACGTGCTTGTTCAGGGCTGGTGTTTTAATCTTTGTTTCTTTCCCCCCCTCCCCCCACCCTCAGTGGAAGGTGCGGCGTACTCTGGCGTTCTCCATCCACGAGCTGGCAGTGATCCTGGGAGACCAGCTGACAGCCGCCGATCTGGTGCCCATCTTCAACGGGTTCCTCAAAGACCTGGACGAGGTCCGCATTGGCGTGCTCAAACACCTCTACGACTTCCTCAAGGTGAGATTACACATTTACACACACTGATTCAAGTGTGAGGACACTATTTGCCAGAAGGATGAGTTGGTTTGGTCTTGGTTACTGTTTAAATATAACCGGGCAAGAGGCTTGTAAGTGTCCGTTACGGAAATTACATTTCAACAATGTAAAAAGTTAAATTACGGAGCACATTATTAGCCAAATGTTTACAGCACATCAAATGTAACTGCAACATCCGTTCTGGGCTCAATTCTGGCCTTGTGAGCTTTTTTGCATGTCCCACTGCTCTCGACCCCCTCTCATGACTAAACTGTCAAACAGATTAGGACATACATTTTAAATGTTAAATTCAAATAACTGTTAAGATTTGAGTGCACTTGTTTCAGGCTTTTTGGTTTTTCAAAGTAAGATAGGTTTGCTTAACAGGTAGCACTACCAGACTTCTAAGCTTGATAATGTTGTTGTTGCAGCTGCTGCACGCGGACAAGAGGAGAGAATACCTGTACCAGCTGCAGGAGTTCATGGTGACGGACAACAGTCGCAACTGGAGATTCAGATACGAGCTGGCAGAGTACGTCCCCTCTTTCTCTTCCTGTCGGGAATAATGACTTGTGTATTTGAACAAACCTCCTTCCTATCTGAGCCTTGATCATGTACCCTACATTTGACTATCATAACACTAATTATGTGTTAGATTTAATGCTCCAGATAATTCTCTGTCAATATGACCGCCTTATTTGATATTATAATATAATATTCAAATTGCAGTTAATTGACTGAAGTGCTCTCTCTCCTGTTGTCCCTCTCCAGGCAGTTGATCTTGATCATAGAGTTGTACAGCCACTACGACGTGTATGACTACCTCAGACAGATAGCGCTCACACTCTGCTCCGACAAAGTCTCAGAGGTCAGGTGGATCTCATACAAACTGGTAAGTGTGCAATATTGAATTAGGCTCTATTTCGCTGGTGTGACGGATGGTTAGGTCAGAAGACAGGAAATGAGTCACAATGATAGATGATGTTGAAGACAGGATGTGGGTATGTGATAATGTAATGCGCTGATAGATGTTTGATCATCTTAAGTTTGTTGCGATGACACTGAAGATGCGACACCTGCTATGGCCTTATTTGATAAAGCTTCATATTATATTTAAGCCTACTCGTTTAAAAAAGACGACAAGACATTTTTTTTAAATGTTAAAATGTTGTCTGGCAGTCTGAGGTGTTCATGCTTTGCAGCAATCATTAACTCATATGCAGACAGTCAGACAACTCTCAATCTCATGTTTGTTTGCTCTTCTGTTCTGCTATTGGTCCAATTATCGATCGATATTGAAAATATAGTATTCACAGATGAGCCTTTCTTTGACCAATGAACTGCTTTTGTATCCCCTGTTTTGATGTGTTTCATCACCTCTTGTGTTCTCAGGTTGTAGAGATCCTCCAGAAGCTGTATGCATGTGGGGCCGATGATCTGGGCCTGAACTTCATCAACGAACTCACCGTCAGGTTCTGCCACTGTCCCAAGTGGGTCGGGCGGCAAGCCTTTGCCTTCATCTGCCAGGTATGAAGCTCTTATCTCGCATTGCTTCTTCTTCATAGTGTCATTACCTGTTTTTCAACTCCATAAATAGCTGTCTGGGTCGGACTGCTTATCTGATGGTCATCCGAGCTACAGAATGAAATGGCAAAATGTTCACCCCGTTTATTGTCTCCAACATTCTAATCATAATTTTCTTCACTAAAAACGTATTTTAAAATGCATGAGTTATGCGTATAAAAATGTCATAAGTAAATTGAATGTATCAAAACACGACACCGGCTGTTTTATTTGAATGTATTGTTTACGTTAGAAAAGCTAATGAAAGATGAGAACTCTAGCTATGCATTACAGTAATGATATAGTGGGAAACGTGTCGTTCATGAAGCTGTTCATCAGCGTGTCTCTGTCACAGGAGCAGACTGATCAAAAGGGTTTTCACCAAACGCCTCTCCACTCCCTTCCTGTGTTTCGCTCGCCTCCTTTAACTGCAGCCTGTCTGTGTGACTGGTTTTTAATGTGAGCTCCTTTTTCTGCAGGCCATAGTGGAGGAGGACTGCATGCCCATGGAGCAGTTTGGCCAGCACCTGCTGCCCAGCCTGCTCAGCCTCTCCTCTGACCCGGTGGCCAATGTCCGCGTCCTGGTAGCCAAGGCTCTACGACAGAGCGTCATGGAGAAAGGTCAAGTGCAAATAAATGGAATAATTCATCTTTTCAGGATAAGGAGTCAACAATTCAGTTCAGACCAAAAGGGACAATACGTTACTGTGTTTCAATATTTTTCCATCAACTGACTCTTAACTAACACTTCTTTCTGTTGACACATCCCATAGCCTTTTTCTTAAAGGTCCCCTATTATACAGTTTTTCATCAATATATTATAGGTCTCAGATAAATACAAAACATGTCTCTGAAGTGTTTGGCTCCAAATACCAAACAGATCATTGCAGCATCCCACAATCCCCTCTGTTCTAGCCCTGTTTCAAAAGTGCTGATTCTCTGATCTTTTATGAAAAATAAGGAGCCACTCCCCACTCCTCTGAGAGATATTTGGTTAAAAAGAACACAATGGTGCTCGAGGAGGAGATTCAGGTGATAAGGTGGGGGGGGGGGAGAGTTACCTTAGTTGGCTATTGGTTACACAATACAAAAAAATCGTTATGACATCATAAAGTGGCCAAAATCTGAGCAGCTCATTTTCAGACCGGTTTTTATATAAATGGACAAAATAAGAGAGAGACTCTTTTTTTCCTGAAACTTTCAGAAGCTCTTTACACAGAGGGGACACATGTTTATGTATAAAATGACATTAAAAAGTGGATTTAGCATTTACCTTTTAAGCTAACTGAGTCTTGTGTTTTGTGTGCAGCTTACTTCAAGGAGCCGGGCTGTGCCTTCTCTGATGAGCTGGAGGAGACGGTGATGGCTCTGCAGTCGGACAAGGACCGGGACGTGCGCTTCTTCGCCAGCCTGGACCCGAACAAAGGCCTGATGGAGACGGCTCCCCTGATTTAGCCTCAGCCTCCGAGTCCCATCGCAGCCCACCTGCCTGTCTACCTACCTGTCTGTCTGACTGATGCACAGTCGGCATAAAACCTGCAACACCAGCACCTGACCAGATCCCCAACCTCTCGCCTGCTGGGTAGACCTGCACCAACACCAGCTGGGAGTCATGTCAGAGGATCAGAGAACAGAACAACCCAGCCCAGGCCCTGGTTGGGCACTACATAGCGCACATTGCATTCACAACACAAATGCATACTTCTCAGAGTTTTCAGAAAATGAGCAGGACTCAGAGGTTAGCTCCCTTCGTGCGAGCCGCCGTATTCACACATGAACTTTACCCCCACCCTCTTCCACACTAACAGCAACTCAATCCTTCCCCCAATCACAGACTTGTAAAACTACGACGGGCTCTTTCTCTCCAAAGCTAATTGTAAGCTTGATATAAAATTGCTGAATTGATTTTTTTTTTTTTCTTAATGCTTCATTTTGTGGATTTCTTAACGAACAAGCGGGCGAAGCCTGCCTGACTTTGAAGTGTGCACTAACTCAGGGGGACTCATCTGAACCTAAACAGCATTATTAGCTACGTGATAAGCAGCAGGATCCCTGGTGAAAAACAAGACAGCTCCAGCTCTCTGAGCAAGAGACCAGCCAAACCAAGTAGCTCTGCTGGTGTCTCGCGCCTCATTTCCTCTTAAAGATCTCCTCTCTCAGGCGTCCCTTGTCTCCTGAGATGTCCTCTGGGTTATCGTCTGTTCCCCTCCTACTGTCTCTACCCTCTGGTCTTCAGGGGCCACTGAACCACTACTGCACAGAAGGAGCGGGGATTCTGTCACTCAGCGTAACTCTCCATTAAAACCATATCATGACGTTTTTTGAAAGTTAACAAACTGTTGATGGCTTTCCCCCTCCCCCCCTCCTCGTGTCTGTTTACCAAAAATGTGACACAACGCGTCTCCCAAACGGCAGGGGACCAATAGAAATACCTCTGTGTGGACACGGCTGGCCAGTGTGGCGTACATGTAGAGGGACATCACACGGGCTCTGAATGTCCTCGTCTGAAACATCTTACCAAGGGCTCACGACGGAGTGACTCAAATCTCAGAAAGAAGAGGAAGAAAGCAAGCACACTGTTGGATTATGCATGTTTCCCCCTCCCCTCAGCAGCCCCCCTCCACCTTCCTCTTGTGTATAGTCTCTTCCAGTTCCTTAAGGTTGACCTCCTGATGTTGAATTTTGTGACCATGGTAGCTTTCAGTGGATCTGACTGACCAGTTGTACAGTAGGATATAGGAATGGCTGTGTGACCAGACTGACTCATCATCTTTTCCCCGTTTTTCTTGGTGAAATGATTTTAAGTACATGGTCTCTTGACATTTTGCAACTTTTTTGTACAGCTTAAACCTGTGGAGAAAACGGTTTGCGTGTATGGAACCAAGGCCAGTTTAGTCGAGATGTGTGTGAATATTGGGAGCAGTCACCAAGTCACTTTTTGTAGTCTCTCGGGCTCGTTTGTTCTCCTGTTGTAAATGGTAACCCTTGTTTTGTTTTTTTGAACATAGACATAACTTGAGAACTTAAAGCTGATTGTGGTGTGTGCTGTGCATCTCAAGTCTTTCTTCCTTCGAACGGAGAGCTCACCGCGGTAATGGCGGTGTCTACTCATCTCGTCTGTCTGCGATTTGTGTCCATCTCATTTTTTATGTAGTAGAACAGTTAATATATACATTTTATGAAAATTATTTTTCTTTTCAATTATGCACCACTGTTCAAAGATTTTATATCCTAACTTTACAAAATTTACAACCTTTGTAATATTCAATGGTTTCTTTTAAAAAGACATTTTATGTAATGTTATTTTTAGTATTCTGTAATTAAAATGATGAAAATGAATGTCTGTGATTTATGTTTTGTAGTTCCTGCTTTATTACTTGTGCCACAGAGTTTCATGTATTTGGTTTGTGTTTCAGCAGCTTTACAGAAAACCTACTGGCCTGATTTTCATGAGACTCTGAAAGGAACCAAGGAAAACCTCATTTAGCTTTGGAGCGGATCCAGAGCACGTGGTGGATACACTAACTATTTCTCTAACATTGCAGGGCGGTCCGTGCTCTGAGTGCACCAACCTGCTCGGTCAGATGATCCAGAAATATGTAGCTGCTTTTTTAATTGAATGTTTACAGTTATATTTGCATACCTACTCAAGTAGACAGTTGTATAACTAGTTGATCCGGAACATATCTCAGTTAAATTAATTCCTATATCAAAATTGAGGCAGATGAAATAAAAACACATAATTAGAAATTAACCACAAAACATTATGTATTTTGAGGTTTTAACCACAAATATCCCAGATTTCTTTATCTCTCCAGCTGGAATGATAATACAAAAATGTAAATGTTTAAGATTAAATGTATTTGTACCCATACATTCTATGTATTCTCTTATCCCAGCTTATTCAGTTTGAGGATTTGCTGTTATATATATCTTAAGGATTTGGCCGGATCAAACAAAGTATTTAAACATGTTAAAACATCGTTTACAGTTTTTTGATGTTTCTATAGACCAAATATGAAAAGAGTCATCTGAAGATAAACCAAAAATGTAAATAGATTGCAGCCTCATTTTTTTAATAGTTCAGTAGACAAATATATGAAGAATGTCACTCAGCAGTTGCCAGAGCAGAGTTGCATTTTCAATTAGCTTGTTTATCCCAACCAAGGGAACAAAAATACTCAGTTTACCGTCATTGAGGACAAACAAACGGTGATCGTCAAATCGTCCAGAAATGGTTAGGCATTTCTTAAAGTGATTTAAACAATAAACCTTTATAATCATTGCAGATTAACAATTGAACTTTAATCCTTCCCATTCCATGAAATGTTAGTTTTTGGTCTTCCTGATCATATACCTGCAGCCCTTTTGAAGAGCAGCAGCTTTCTGTCCCAGGTGGTGCTGCCGAAGCTCTGGATGAGCTCCATGCCACAGTGTCTCTCCAGATGCTCCCTGGCCTGTTCTGCTACGTCCCCGCGGATCTTCAGACTCTTGAAGTGGTCAAAGTCTGAGCGGCCCAGCTTCCTCAGCCTCCGTGCTGCAGAGCGGTAGCACTTCCAGGGCTGAGCCTCCAGCAGGAGGTGCTGGCTGATGGAGGCCAGGTGGGAGAGCAGCTGCAGCAGGCCGGCGTCTCCGTGGTTCAGGTGCACCCACATGGTGACGGCCAGGCACAGACACAGGTGGAAGTGGGAGCCGCCGTGCTGGTTGAGGTAATCCTGCAGCTGGTCAGCGTCTTTGGTGATGTCCAGAGGGATGAAGGAGATGCTGCTGGGCAGAGGGTTGCTCTGCTGAGCCCGCTGGATGAGAGTCTCATCCAAGTCGAAGCCCAGGAGATTAACTTTCCTCCTGTCTGACTCTTGTTCAGACACAGGCACCAGATGTTTGTAGAAGGCCACACTCAGATCCTGTCATTCACAGGGGAAGAAAAAGGAGAAACAAATAATGTAAAATGTGGATTCAACTTAATTTCAAATTATATTCAGAGTATCAACATAATTCCCAAAGATGCGATGATGCTGTTCTGGATTACCATATACATCAGGGCACTTGGTACAAAAACATAACATTACTTTGAACTTTTACTCAAGTAACAGAAGCAACAATACACTGTCGTGCATTTAAAATCTTATCTTACTGTCCAAAAAAGAACATGAGTATTAGCGTTGAAATACAACTAAGTACCATATACGTTATAAGGAATGGCTGATTTAAAAATAATAGAGCTGATATATGTGGGGTTTATATCAATATATTTATACAATGTTGGGAGATTCATCCATAAAAATACAATATGACTTATCATATTCTATTTTGAATAAAAACATCTGAATCTGTAAAGTGAATTAATGTTGCCAAAAAAAATTGTGAAGTAAAAAGTAGAATATTTTCATGTGAGATGTAGAAGAATACAAGTATAAATAGCATAAATTGGTACAATTACAAGTAAGTACCTCAACACTTACCTTTTATAGGGACAGTTTGTGTATTAAAATGAGTTTTCAGTATAGGATCAATCTACCTTCACATTTATTTAAAAAAAGACATGAAATACTGTGACTTTTGATTGAATACTATATTATGATTTATTTTATTATTTCTTAAATGCCTATTATACTATGACTTTTTTTTGGAGAGACAAAAAGACTATGACAGACATTTTTAAGGACATACTATACCATAATTGTTTTTATGGAAACGTAATGAATGCTGTACTTTGAATTTTAATATGTTTCACATAGTTTATGTTATAGCCTACTGTGAATTATTGTAATGGCATATACATGTATGAATTGTAAAGTTGAACATGTGTAGAATCCCAATCTACTTGAAGAATTACATAATATAAAGAATATTCCAGACGGTTAAAACACAGATGTGAAGAGTCTCATACCCCAGAGTTACAGCCCACGTCCAGGATCAGTGTGTTCTGAAGGCCGTCTTTGAGGCCTAAATCCTGCAGTAAAGTGGCGGGAATCAGGCTCAGACGGTTCTCCGGAGGATTGAATGTGTAATAGTTGATAAAGTTGCCATAAGGAGCGGCTCCTGGGTCATTCATTTCTTCAACTTCAGCTATATCTACCGACCATGTTGCCATCGTAAAGAGTGCGCCTTCAAAATACGTCCGGGTAGAATACATGAGGCTGCAGTCATATAAAAACGTTCCTGCTTAGTTTATGAAAGCACCAAAACACCAATATAATACCTCATGGATGCATTTCAATTTCCATGGTGTGGATACATATCAATAAAAAGAGAGAGCTGTGTCAGATATTTGAAAGTCTTTAATACGTTTAATGATTTTGTATTACAGATACTTATTGTATAATACAGATTATACTTATTGTATGATGCGTATTACTACATCTTAAAGTGATGACTAATGAAAAGAGGTGTTTTAAAGAGTAGTAATACAAAGCTTCATTGATTTGAAGTCACATGGGACCATTGGAAATATGTAAGACTTAATAAAGAAAACAACTCCTGCCTTTTCTCAACACTGTATATAATTAAAAACTAAAATCTGTGTCCTACTTGTCCAGTGTTCTTACCTATGGTTCTTCTTGGTCCAGTGTAGTAAAAACAATGCTACATTATATTACATGCATGATATGGAAGCTATTGAAAGATATTGAAATTAAATGAGACTTTTCCATAAGGAAACTTCTGCAAATGGCAAAAACACAATAAAAGTGTTGAATTTATTTATACATAATATATAATGATGTTGTGTAAAGCATTGTAAACGCATTTTCATTATATATTTCCAAAGTATTTGATAACATTGTGTCTGCTCCAGGTCAGCAGGGGGCGCTCTGTAGTTTTGCTCACAGATTTGCCTGAAGAAGAGAAAAGTCCCCTCAGTTTTTCCGTATCTTACGAAAGCGAAGGTTAGTTAGCTTGGGTGCTAACTTCACATGTCTGTGTGCTGACATTAAGGACAACTGCTTCTTCACTACCTGCGATTTTTATCGCTTTCAATATAAAAAGGTAAAATAACATTTAATTAAGTTCTTGCTCTTAGTTCTACGTGTTTTTAAGATGATCAAATAGTAAGCTAACTTGTAAAGCAACACAGCTAAACGACCGCTCGCTAGCCTCTAGCGACCAAGGGGAAATGTATGATTCTAGCAAAAAAAAAGAGTGTTATATGGTTTAAAGCATATTTAACATAATGGACTGTTAAAAAAACTCCGAATAGTTTAATTTGCTTCACATGATCAACAACTGCTACAGATAGCTTGGTGTGAGCGAGCAGTCTCAATGATATCAGCCTAAATAATCAGCAGTGAGTTTTATTTAAGGTTATAAGAACAAACTCAAAATTACCTTCAAATCTGAGCAAGTTGTGTTTGGCTCAAACATGGCTGTTTTTTTCTCAAATTAAAATCAGTTAACAATACAATGATACAAGCTTTTGTTAGTTGTATTTATAAACTGATATATACATCTATCAATCAGTACCTACAACTGTCATAAATGTAGTAAGTAGAGGAGAATTCCCATCTGATATGCTTGGGGTGTAGTAAAAGTATCTTTTGAACATTATCTATAAAAAGGCGGTGTATTGTGCCCCAAGAAAAGTAAACTTAAAAAAAGGACCTAAAACAGTCATAGTATGTCACAAAAAAAGGTCTGGATATCGCCATTATATCATATTCATGGATTATTTTGTCTATAACAATCCTGTAGAAACAATAAACACCATGACAGCCCTAATGCCCACCCCTGTACTACCTGAGTAAAGTCATTTTCTATCTCTACTTTCTGTACAGTATTTTGATGCTGAACTTGCTCTGACTTTGTGTCCTTCAGGATCCTCAACATGGTGTCTGGGAAGCGCATCGCCGATTTCGGCTACAGGACGTTTACTGCCTCGATGATGCTGCTGTCGGTGTACGGAGGCTACATGTGTGTGATGCGAGGGTACCGCTTTGTGCAGAAGCAAAAGCAGCTGAAACTGGCTGCAGAAAACCAGGAGGAACTCCTCAATGAGTGACATGATTGATGTTTTTGCACATGTGGACATTTCCAATTCCTCCCTTTTCTTTTGGTCCGTCGCTAAATCATGAAGATGTTCATTCTTCTCAGGACATTAAAGTGATTTTTTTGTGTGGGTATTGTGCCCTCTCAAGCAAGATGTTGTTTATAAAAATGTCATCAAGCAAAATCAACCAAGAATATATTGCTTCAAAGGCTTCTGTAAAATCCATGTTGTGAGTGTATCAGAAAAGAGGATGGCTACAATTCTTTGATTTGTAATATATTAAATGCTTTAACCACACAAAGCAATGTTGTATTCACAAACATGACACCATCATGAAAGACATCTTTCAACAAGAGCATATATTTGGAAATATTTTTACAAGGCACTCAAGTGAGAATGTGATACGAGACATTTAGTAAAGTCCTCATACCTGGATTCCTATAAAGGCAGTGGCAAACAATTTCATACACATTTGGTCTCAGAAGAAGTAGTACAAAACAAAGTAGCTTAACAACATTGTTAAAGGAAAAATCTACAATGAATCGCAGTAGGCAAACTCTTCTCTCGCAAACGCCTCAAGTGTTTACTTCTGTTCATACAAACAGCAGGTGCATATTTTAAAAGCTGATAAAACCACAGCTATAATAAGTTACTTATACCATATTCCAGTTAATTATACATAAAATACCTGCTGTTACATCACAGATTGAAAATACAACACAATTAGTGTTTTCTGCCCTTTGTGATCCAGTGTGATTTAACCCTTAACTGAAAAATAATCAAGTTCATCTGACCAATAAAACTGGGAGAGAACATTAAAACCAACAATCAACATCTGCAGCCAAACTCGGCACAAAACCAATCCCATCGTTTGAAAAATAAGGCTATACAAAACACTTGCTTCAACAGATCTCCATAACGTTTCCACTTTTACATGTCACCTCTGAGAGGTGTCATACATGTCATTACGAGGCTCTTAGCAGATATCAGTGTATCCATCCTCAGTGTGTGTGTGTGTGTGAATGTGTGTGTCGGTGTAAGCTTTGAACGTCAAAGACACACAAAGCACTTATTACATATTATGGGATGAACTGCAGGGGGCTCCCAGCCTCGTGTCACCAGCTGCTGTGGTTCTGCACTCTAGCTTTGGCAGCAGCACAGTGGCCGTTAGTGCCGTTTTCTCCCTTAGGAGAATGAGAGTAAGCCTTCGGACCGTCTGTGGGCGTGTCAGGCTCGTTCTCTGAGCTGCTCTCAATGTCACTGCGGACATCGTTGCACACCTAGGAAGCAGATGGAGCAGGAAACAGGATATTATTGTTTTGAGAGAAATAAGCTCAAACTACAGATGCTAATCAAATGAGCTCTAACACAGCTGTCCCACTTAAACTGAATCGCTTAACAAAAATTAACAGGAAAGATGGAGTCAAGCTGTGTGAAAGGTATTACAGCAGAGGGAGCCAAAATAAACTTACAGCGAGAAAAAGAGACGGTAAAAGGTCTCAAGCGGGGAAAGCAAACGAAGAAGAAGCGAGAGGAGTGGAGAAGGGCTCATTGGACAAAGAAAGACAGGATCTCCCTCTCTCTCAACCCAGAGGGAGAGGGAACAAACAGCGTCTGCAGAGAGAACGACAGTCAGGCACAGCTCAGAGAGAAGTGCAAACGCAGCAAATTCATCACCAAAAAGCCTAATGGGTTCAGGAAATTGATTGATTGATTTTGTGTTCTTTTTGCCCCTGAAAATCAATGTTTTATTTTCCAAAGGGTTGGGACATTTGTGTTCATCTTTGCTTAAAAGAACATATATTATTTTTATTCCTGAAATACATTTATAGCCATTCATTTAGGCCAAAGTTTGAGCTAGTCAAAACCTAATGAAATTACAGAAACTAAAAAGGTAACAGACAAGTAAGAAGATGTTTGTTTATTTGCAGGTTTTAGTAGCTGCAGGAAGGGTATTGATTTGTATGATGTCAAGTCCTTCAGCAGGTCCATACTTCAACATATTCCCTCAAATAATCTAGAAAATAATGAAGAAATATTGTTTATGTTTCGGAGAGACAAGGGGATATCTTGTAATGTATTGCTATGCAACTATATTACATAAGGCACAAAAATAAGCAAATCTTCAAATTGATAGGCTGGAAGTATTGAGTGTCAAAATAGTTGGGCATTACTTATTTTTCTACCGGATCAACGAATGGTTTAATTGTTTTACTTTTACATCATATTACATAACTCTCTGTAATGTGTGTGATGTGACCCACCTTGCCCCTCAGCACGGCTTTGACAGCTATACGGGCTATGAGGTAGGACCAGATGATGTGCAGCACTTGGAGGACGAGCAGTAAGAAGTTGAAGAGCCACCAGGAGGGGTACGGCCCCACTATGGCCCAGCTCTCGAACATAGTGGAGTTCAGGACCCTGGGGCAACAATGAGGCAAACAGATGCGTGATCAAGCTGCACGTTAACCATATTATTAACCAGCACTCCCCTAATGAGGCCCTTTATAACAGCACACAATGTAACTCCCTTTTGGATGCCATGGCGACCAAGCAGGCGAGTAACATGTCTCGAGTGTAGTGTTAGGTGATTGGATGGTGAGGTCACGTCTTCCTTTAAATCTGTGTGAGTGACAGGAGGTTGTCAACAGACCCACATCCCCCAGCAGAGGTTCGGATTTCAGTGCAGGTCGCTGCAGCTCTATACACTCATCACACCAAGACACTGAATATAGCTGCTCAGGTTACTGCCGTCAATGATAGGTTCCCTATTGTGTGTGTGTGTGTCTCTCTCTCTCTCTCTCTCTCTCTCTCTCTCTCTCTCTCTCTCTCTCTCTCTCTCTCTCTCTCTCTCTCTCTCTCTCTCTCTCTCTCGACGCCTAGCTTCAACATCCAGGCCTCCGTCTAACCACCTCCATTTAAAGGGATACTACTGTGAAGTGGGGTCGTTTTAGGTTCTAATGTATGGCCAGTAGATGGTGGTCAGCACGCCCTAAACTCAGAGACGGGACAGGAGTACCAGCACAGGAGCAAAGCAGTACATTGCTGTGGATGGGGCATACTTATTTTAGCCAACTCAAATAAACCACATCTAAAATAAAGTGTTTATCAAATTGAGAATATTTTCTCTGCTTTATCTTGCCATCAGACTCTGCTAACAAAAGCAGTAATTTTACCTCGGGGGTTGGTGCTCTACTTTGCTGCCTCAAAGTAAATTACTGCTCTTGTCAAAGCAGTATGGTGGTTTTGAGGAGAGCATAGCTAATGGTTCCACAAAAGGCTGCCTGATGGCAAGGTAAAGCACTTTGAATGGCTAAAATAGGTTTTGCTGTGCACAGCACTTTTTTTATTTACTTGCTTGCCGTTAGTTTCTTCAAACTGGGTGTGTGCCGACCGCCATCTGTGACTAAGAAAGAGTACCTCATACAACCGCAGTTCAAATTATCTTTTAATTATTTTAAGACCAACAATTAGGAGACATCTCTGCGGTGCTTTGAGCAATTAGTAAAATAATGATGAAACTGTTAATCGTCCTGGAAATGGCCTCATATGAAGGTGGTTGTTGTATAACTTATTCATAACATAGCAGAGTACAGGCCGTGTGCTACTGCTTACCACTGTTACTGAATACAAGATACTGTTTGTATCGAAATGTTTTTAATTTAAAAATCCAAGCACTGGATTACATTGTTTTCTCTTCAAGCCTTTGCTAACTATAATAAACCTAAACGACAGTGTTATGCACACAATTACCAAATGAATGTAAGCCACCTTTAAAGCTATAGCTTTATAATAATTTCCTGCTAAAATAAGATATTATGCATTAATCAAACTCATTATTATGGTAGAAGTAGTATTATTTACTGTGAGGTTGAAGGTGTTATTGAAACTCACCATATTGGATAAATAACTAGTCGTGTGATGAAGAATGCCACACTGAACACAATGAACAGGAAGTCACACAGGCGCTGGTACTTGGCATAGTTGGCCAGCTTGGCTAGCTGTAGAAAAACAAATGACAGAAGCAACAGTTAATGATATGTTTAATGAAGAGTTTTGTTTCATTACCACATATTCCTGGGTCCATACAACTAGTCTGTTTGGTTTGCAGCCAAGAGGAAGTGAACTAACAATAACTATTCATCTCCATCGTTTAGAAGCGGCTGTGACTCAGTGGATAGAGTGCAGGACTTCGAATCAGGGGGTAGCAAGTTCGAGTCCCACTGCAGTCAGCATGTCGTTGTGTCCCTGGGCAAGACACTTCACCCCAAATTGTTCCTGTGGGGTTTGCCCACAGTACTGAATGTATGTAGGTCGCTTTGGAAAAAAGCGTCTAACAAATGACATGTAATGTAAAAGAAAACTGACTTGAAACCAAAAGGCTACTGGACAATATACTAATAAGAAGTGTACATGTAGAAGTGTAGGCTTCACAATACCTGTATAAAAAGCAGTAACATGTTTCTATATCTTCCTCATCTTTCCTTTATATGTTGGTGTATCAGCATGTTGGCAATAACTTCTCTTCAATATCAGAAATGTACTGTAAACAGATCGCAAAACACAGTTTTCAAATAACATTATATTCTCAGTCAAAAAAGATGCAAATACAAAGTAAGTATAAGATATGAGAGGAGAGGATTATTCAGGTTAGTTGAAAAAAAAAATGAATTGGTGTTTAACTTGAATATAAGTGTGTGATCACCACCGTGTCTGACTGACCTCTAGCAGGAAGTCGGAGGCGTCGTGTACGCACATCACGAGACTCCCTACTCGCGTCATGTTGTTGACGTAAGAAAAGCTGATCAGACCAATCGTCGCCAGGTGATGGATGAACATTATCATGAAGTCCTGAAGTCAAAGGGAGAGAGGGATGGTTACATATGTGCACACCAAATGTTTACCTGTAAACATGTTAACTTGTTTTAAGTGTCTTTTTAACACAATTATCACTTTCTTGTTTCATTTGAATCATTGTTTGCCATAAAGTCATCGTATAATATGTAATAAAAAACTGCGATTAAAAAATAATAGTGTAGTACTCCATAAACTCTTAATATCACTGAAAAGTCACATTATGGTATGCCATAAAAGTCGTAGTCATAGTTTGTAATATGAATGCATACAAAAATCACAGGATATTAGGCTAAAAGCTAAATATCACAAAGAATTTGCCAAGCATTTAGACGGCTCGATATAATACATTTTTCAAATAAACAAACAAAAGCCTGATGCACGACCAAAGCAGGAGAAAGGGAGGATCACATTTTGTAGCAGCATGTTATGTGCTCATATGTTCTGAATGCAATCAACATGGTGTCTTTAGTCTTTTGCATGTGAATGGTCTGCAAAGACTAAAATACGCTGCCATTGGACTCTTTTGTTCACTTCCGTGACAGTGACATCACTACATAACACTCACAAGTCTATTGGCTAGCGCTCCAACACATTGTATGCTAAGGGTAAGGACATCTCAAAGCGATTTACCAATCAAAACAGAGCCGACCAGCTAACCAATCAGAGCAGACTGGGCTCTGGTTTCAGACAGAGGGTGAAAAGAGGTGCTGCAGCACAGGCAGTACGAGA
Organism: Notothenia coriiceps; assembly: GCF_000735185.1. Taxonomy (NCBI): domain Eukaryota; kingdom Metazoa; phylum Chordata; class Actinopteri; order Perciformes; family Nototheniidae; genus Notothenia; species Notothenia coriiceps. The sequence continues at coordinate 201,660 of NW_011332990.1, forward strand.
AAAAAAGAGCTTTTTGAACATTAGAGCATGTAAACATGCCACAGTAGAGCACAAAATACAATTATGAACCTGAACATGAGTATCATAGTGCTCCTTTAAGAGGAAAAATAAGAGTAGAACAGGTAGTGCTGGATTCATAGAGCCAGAAGATATGACGGAAATATTAACGGAAAAACCTGAGACACATGCAGAGACTCGAGAGCATCGACAGGATTTCATGTGTTGGTATGCATGTTCTGAATTTCTTATTTGACCTTTCTATACTGTATCTTTCACTTTTTTGTTGTTTCACATTACCATTTGTATTTTAACCTCTATTACTATTTTAGTTTTATAAACATATTTATATATTCTTTTTTTTATCTTCGCCATTATGTTAATCCTTTAACATCCCTTCGGATATCAATAAAAGCTTATCTGATTGTATCTCTTAATTCAACCTACATCCATCAGTTTCAATGTTAATCTGTTGTGTACATTTCTGCACAAGATCAACAGACTCATTTTGTAGGATTTTAGATACTGAAGATTAAGCGAGAAATCATTTGAGAGTTTGCAAACACAGTGACATTTTTTTTATTAGAACCTGAAAAGTTTATTGAAGTTTATTGAAGTCCTCACTGTTTGCATGAATACCTGCTCTTTTGCTTTTCTTGGGCATATTTATTCACTACATTTGTGGTTTGGGGCAAACTGTAAAGTAATTACAATGCAACTGAGCTGAGGAAGAGCGTAACAGTGAGAATCGCCTGTGGGGATTTCCATTTAGCTTCATAAACACAACTCTATTTTAGCCCAGTTTTCCAGCTTCACATTCCTGATAGTTGCCGTCTGATATGTCTAAAACATTCAACAGCAAATGTCCGCAGCTACTAGCTCCACCTCTCATATGCTGGAATTTATGTAATTCTGACGGAGTTAGGCCTGCTCCATTCTGAAATCACATGACTGTGGGTGCCCTCGTGCTGAAAATACAAAGCATTCACAGACGGAGCAGTACCAGTCCCACCACGCCCCCCCCCTCTCTCAAAAAACTAAAACATGTGACCTTCAAAAATTACCCCAAATGTACGATCTTGAAACCAAGCAAATTTAGAATCACTTTTGATATTGATGCATTGTCACTTATGTGCATACAATTGAAACACTTTGCAACACACATATACATAAACACTCACAAATATATTTCTGTTACGGAACAATAAAGGTATTAATGAAAGTTTCACATTGAGCAGCAACTCTGTGGATCCAGTGTGTGCAATAGTCAGTGTGGTTTCACTCACCTTTCTTTTAATGTCAGTGAACTGGGAGAACATTAGGGACCAGTAGAAAGCCAGTTCTGTTACATAGTAGTAGTAAAGACCCGGAGTCATGATCTGAAGAGGAAGAAAGGTGAGACAAGTTCAAATAAGAGTTTTATTATTTGAAAGTATTTATTTTACACAGTGTTAAAAGGGAAAGAATGATGTATGGCCACCACTGTGCAACACATCCTGTCCCGGTGAGTCACCATGAAGTTACTATATCATAAAGCATGAGAAGATGCCGTCCAGTGAAATGTGTTATGTATGTGTCTTAATCTGGTTAATCTCATAACAAAAGGCAGATCTGCCATAATTATAGTTCATAATTTATGAACTACATTTGAATTGATAGCTTTGATATGTAAAATCTGAATGTGAATCTGCAGCGTGAGTTTTTATATGATTGAAATGTTACCAGTGGTCTGTGAATGAGATCTGCAAAAGAAAGTTAGCCAACATTATAAACCCAACAAAGAAACTGCATGATATCAAGACAGGATCAAATAAGATGAGATAAGATGGTTCTTTATTGATCCCTGTAGGGGAATGCAGGTGCTACAGCAGCAACAGAATAAGAAAGAACACAGATAGTACATATATTAACTGCTTTTTATAACATACTATAATTTATACAGGGAATAGGAGAAAGACTGTGAAGTTAAAGTAGATACTGAAAAGTTTCTAAAGTCAGATTCTCTGCCATTTACTCAACGTTTAAGTGACAGAGGTAATAATTATGGAAGCCTATTTACGCCATTAAAAGAAAAATTAAGATGAAAACTAAGATCTGTTATTAAAAAATGTTTAAGTCTTTTTTTTATTATAGTTTTGTATTTCAGAAGAATACTCAAAATACTATGTCATTATATTGAGATATTACATGTGTTGTTTTGAGGAAGTTCTTTTTAAATCATGGTCTTTCCTTAAAAAAACACAATTCATTTTCTGGCTTTTCTTGGTCAACTGAGCACACGAAATACCATTAGACGCGTTCACACCGGAGTTCTTTTCCCCGTACTTTCCCCGTTTAGTTCCGTTAGTACCTCTTATTTTGCGTTCACACCAAAAAGAGTACTTAGTGCCGGGAACTTTTACCCCCATTTTAAGTGCCTGCTAGAGAGGTGGTACTATCCTGGGGAGAAAAAAGTACCAATTTCTATTGGCTGGGCGAATTGCAAACCACGCCCCGTTAAAACTCTGAAAAGTTTTGTGAAGTTTTTGTATTTGCTAGCATTAGCATTAGTTTTTGTATTTGCTAGCATTAGCATTATTAGCATTAGCATTAGCCCCGCGCACCAACGGAGAGAGACTAACTTATGACAACAACAAAAAAACATGGGAGCGGTGGAGATGAGGAGGTGTCGGCGTTCTGGCGATTTACTCGGAAGGCTTCCGTAGAAGCTGCTGGGAGTCCCAGCAGCTTCTACTGAAGCCAGTCCCCAACTCCGGGGACTTCCGGCCGGGGACTTCGGGTGGCAGTATACGCCGTGAAGTAGTTTGCGGCCTGCCAGTAAACCCAAAGCAGAAGAAGAAGAAGTGAGGTCAGCGGCTCCATTTGCGCAATCTTCCCTCAGGGAACTTATTCTGGTGTGAACGCGATCTGTACTTAGTGCCATGGGGGTACTAAGTTCTGGCACTAAGTACAGCAAAGTATTTGGTGTGAAAGCGGCTATACAATCCAAACAGTTCAGTTGTTTACTTTGTTCAACGGTAAGCTGATTAGATAAACAAAGACTGGAAGTGCATCNATACATGAGAGTAGACAAACATAGATAATCAAAACACATATAACCACACTTAGATAGCATTTAGAAGGTGAGCGTTTTATGTTTTTTACCTGCGGCGAAACAACAAAACATCGCAATAGCAAGGCACTCTTTGATTTTGTTACCCTTGTAGTACAACCACCCTTGCATTAGATTTATCTAAATTAACGTAAAGCACTGATATTTGTGCGGTCATATATTTATTTCGACATAACCATATTAGTTGTGGGTCAAATAGATATATATATATATATAGGGTTTACCTTAAGACAAAAACATTCAAGATGTCTTAACACAAGACACTCTTTGCCTTTTGTTACCCTCGTAGCACACCACTTGTGAATAGTTATCTAATTAACATAAGCACACTGACTATATTGTAACCGTCATATATTTTATTTCGACATACACATATAGTTGGGGTCATATATATATAATAATGACAATAAAGTTGTGTGCCGGTTACCTACGGCCACGCAACTACCATCAAGAATGTAGTAACTGGACTAATCGTCAAAAATATTATTTCAAGAACATACAACATACAGCATATAACACCAGCGGTAAACTGTAATAAGGTGGGTTTGCCTAGATACCCGAACCCCATAACAAGACGTGCCTCCTTTAAACTCACTCGGCCTGAGGACAAAAGGCGGCCAGAAGCGAAGGGCTCGAACTATTCACGAATGGACTACCAAAACGTCTACGGAAATTAATTTTCAGATCGAACCATCGGAAGCTGATGGGGCGGAGGGCTTGAGGGCAGAGAGCCCGTCGATGTAAACCACTGGGGCCTGTATTCAGCCAACAACGCGCGTGAGGCTCTGACTTGGCTCGGTTACCGTGTCATTGGCGGCAAAAAAACAAATTTCTGACGGGCCTCAAAACCCTCTGTGAACGCCGACGTACCAAGCGAAGTCCGCCTCCGAGTCAAGCCGGAAGGTGCCTCACTGAACTCGATGACTCGCCGCATAAAAGTGCAGCACAAGCCCGCGACCCCCTCGAGGTGACCGCTGGGGCTGCCACCCGAAATAATGTAGAGGACGGTCCCCTAATTTTATACGGTTCGCAAGAGAAGTTCCGAAAGGACGATTTCTGAAAGCTCGACAGTGGCCAAGCCTTTGCCCCGGCTGCGACACCGCGACGGAGTCGATAAGTATCCGGACCCCCCTGTTGTTCCGAGAAGACTGGTGGCATACCTCTACTACGAAGTCGGACGGACCCCATGCCTTCGTTGGTTGTAAAAACAAGTATAATTGACAAAAAGAAGCTGTGTACGGCGCGCGCCGCTCCACATGTCTGTTCCCGAGAAAACGATTGTTCCGATAATGACTTCGGGCGTGAACCGCTTCTTCCGGCGCCTGCAGAAGGACCGTTGTGTCGCAAATGGAGGCCTGCCACGACCGCGGGGCTGGTGCGTCGCCCGTTGGAGAAGGGACCCATGTCCGTACGTAGGATCGTCTTCGGAGGCCCCGGCTGCACTCGTTTAGGCTGAAGTTCATAATCAGGGTCTGATTGTGGCCGAAGTACATCCTCATCTTCTGACGGAGAGTCAGCGCTGTGCGGTGGAGATGCAGATGTGCTCTGCTCTGCTGGCTATGGAAAAGGTGTCGCTGCTGGCATTATTCATACTACGCAGGATCCTATCTCTTGAACCCATTGGTCTATTTTGGGGGTTGACACATTTTTTGAAACTTTAGAGCCAATAGAATCGAGGAGGAGTTATGGCACATTTCCACTGCAGCGGGGTAGCCCCGTTTAACCGTCCCTAAGCGTCCTCGCTCAGGCCTCGGGCTGCCTCGCTGGCCGTCCGAGGCCGTGGCGCATTTCCATTACAGTTTAGGACCTGGGGCAGCAACGCAGTGTAGGCGGGGCATCTGTGCAGAGACATCCTGGAACACTTACACATTTCGAGTTGTTCCTTCGAGCTCCCGCTGGATTTTATCATCCCCAATGAGATGTAGGAACGTCGTCACCTCCTCGGTCGACCACGGTGTGCTTTTCTTTGACGTTGCCATTTTTGTAGCTCCTCAGTTTACAAAAATGCTGTGTATAAAAATGCTGCAAGCTTGCTTCTAGACATATATACGTATATATATGCGACGCTAGGGATGATCTCGCGTGCGATCTTGTGACGATTCTCTCTGACCAATCAGCAGTCGAGAGTGTTGACGTCACTAGTTCAGTTCTGGCCCTGGCCTGATAGAACCACGATTTTATGAGGCCGGAAAAAGAGGGAAAAAGTACCCGCTGGCCGGTGCTACGCTATATGGAAAGGCCACCAAAAACTGGCCTGGCCGCTTGAGGATGATTAAGGACGCTTAAACGGGGCTACCCGCTGCAGTGGAAATGCGCCATTAGTGCCGGCACTAAGTACAGCAAAGTATTTGGTGTGAAAGCGGCTATACAATCCAAACAGTTCAGTTGTTTACTTTGTTCAACGGTAAGCTGATTAGATAAACAAAGACTGGAAGTGCATCATACCTGATAGGGATAACCGTACCAGCAATGCCGAGTATCCCACATCCAAGGAGTCTACAAACAAACATGGATTAGTTCAGAAAACAATCCAACTGACTGATATCTTTGGGAATATTCCCATCCAATCAAAAATTATCAATGAGAAAACAAACAATCACATCTTATTTCTCCTCCGTGTTTATAAGTGCTTCCAAGCTTGATCTGATTGTGTGCTCACCTGCCACAGAAACCGGAACCCATAGGTAAATATGCACAAATAAAATGTAAACCTCCACCTACGAGTGAACAAGAAGGAATTATGATCCAGAAAATAGGGCTGGTTAAGGAGAAACAGCACATTAAAGATAATAAAATATAGTAAGCATTCCCATACCACTTACCTGGGTCTCTCTCCATCCTTCTGATTCTTATTTCAAATCTTAATCCTTACAATAAACAAGTCTTAAAGAAACTAGAACCACTAAAACTGAAGTAGTGATATGGGCTCATACACACTATACATAGACACACAGCACCAGAACACACAAGTAGTGTGTGCTCATGCATGCAGAGAGGTTAAAGTTGAACACAACAGGGATTAACCTACATGCTCTCACAGAACTTAGTGTGAGTGCTGGGTTTGTCTTGGTTCCTGCGGTTTCTAAACCAGCGCTGGACTTTTCGCACCTCCCAGTCCAGCTGCTTCGACAAGCCATCCAGATGCCGAGAGTCTGGAGACTGTGTAGAGAGAAAACAGGGATGAGAAGACAGCTTGAACAAAAGAAACAGTTCCCAGTCCAAGCATATTGCAGTTTCTTTTTATATCAGAGGCTCTCAAGATAACACTCTCAGTGGGAGTATAGAAGTCAAGAGAATAAAGAAATTATCAGGAGAACGCTGATCTAAAAAATCCTGTGAAAACTGCAACAAAGAAAGGGAGAAATTTAATAAAATACTATTACAATCGGGACAGAAATGTGCATAATATCATAAAATATTAATCACGCTATCGGTTCCCAGGGTGCAGTTCCCTCAGTGGATTGTAGTCCATTAAACACAATTATTTTAAAGAGAACTTTTCAAAATACAAAGAGCTTTACACAGGCTGCATTTTAATATAGATTTATCCGAAGAGGTCTGACTTGCTGTTCAATAAAAAAAGGACTCTAAAAGCAGCCTCAGCCTTAACATCTATGTTGTTAAGAAAGAAGCAGACCTTTGTGATGGATGTAAACACTTTCTCCAGCACCGCATTAGGATGAGCTCTTCGTCCAACACCAGGGTGGATGAGGAGGCTCCGGGCACAGGGGCTGGCAACACACCTGAGGCAGAGGAGAGAAGGG